>NC_134699.1:40777835-41077835 GCF_050947455.1 Rhinoderma darwinii | reverse complement strand
GGGAAAAAGAAGCGACATGCCCTATCTTCGGGCGCTTCCGCCTCTGACCTCCCATTGACTTCAATGGGAGGCAGGAGAAAGCGTATTTCTCGCTGTTTTATGCCCACGGCGTTCAATGGCCGCGGGCGAAAAACGGCGCGATAATTGCCGCGAAAATCGGCGTGCAGGGAGAGGAATATCTGCCTCAAAGTTCCAAACGCGATTTTGAGGCAGATATTCCTCCCCCAAAATACTCCGTGTGAACATAGCCTCTATTTTCTGCTCGGGACTCTTGCTCTGATGTGCCTTTCTCTTGGTTCCTTTCTATTTATTCAAGACATTAACCCCGGACAAATACTTTGCACTGAAGTCCTGCAATATCAGACACATCCTACACACAAAGTGGCGCTGTTTCTAGAAAAAAAACCAAAAAACTCTATTTTAATCTCATACAGACCCTTTAAGTACCATGAGAAACATATAATTTGTTTGATAAATATAAGACAGTTTTCCATGCGAGTTTTACAATCCATCCTGTTTTGTATTATTGAAAAACATTTCTACATATGCTATGTATTATATATATAAATTCGACTCTTACCTGCTCCTGTGTAAGTGTCAGTTTTATAATATCTGACATAAAATAGTTTTTCCCTACAGCGTTGAAAAAGTATTCAGACAATCCCACCAAAACCATTGACTGCGTTGTTTCAGGTAGGGTGAAGGGGGCTATATAAGCTTCTTGCTGTTCATGAGCTCCAGAATGGTGTATAGTCCCCTGTATATATTAAAACCTTCATAAATCATGGCAGAAAATCAGACATAAACACTGCATAATGACTACAAACGGATGTTTTCCTTGTTTTCAGAATTTCTTCTTCAGAAAGTGACTTAAAATAAAACTACAATATCAACTACCATATACGTGTGACTTATTTGTCTTTAAAGCCTTTGACTCATTACCTTTAGATCCAGATCAATGTGAGTTTTCTGCACTCGGGGAGGATTTATCAGAGCATAGTCAATTTTATTATTGGCATCAAGGTCTACAGTAACTGAAAAACAAAGAATAACCAGCTCAGAATACGGCAATTACTTTTGTTCTGTCTCAGAGAAAAATCATTGTTCTTTGCTGTAAAAAGGTATTTGCCTCCTTCCAGATGGCCACTGTTTTATATATATATATATATATATATATATATATATATATATATATATATATATATATATATATATATATATATATATATATATATGTCACACTGACCTTTTTAGGCACTGTGTCATCATTAAATGTCATAGTATTTAATCAGGATTTTATTGTAAATGTATATATTTTTTAAACGTTTTGTGTGTTTTTATGTGGGTGTAAGACTGTGGGAGTCACCCTTCAAGGCTATAAACACCTTTGAGGGCATTTTTTTTCTTTTAATAAATAGATTAATCAGTGTGTTTAGTGTAACTTTGTAATTAGTCTTTATTAAAAACTCATTTTACTTTCGGAGATACAGTTGCTCTGTCTTCTCTATATAGAACAGCTGTATCGCTCGCTTTACACTGAATCCGTCAGTCCTGCGAACCTGACGGGTTCAGTGTCGGTGGGTCAGACAAGCAGGATCCAACTGTAATCGATCACATCTAAGTTATGAACTTAGATGTGATCTATTTATTTTTAAAAAATGCCCTTAAAGGTTTACATAGCCTTTAACCCATTAATGACTAAGCTATTTTTTAAGTTTTTCCATCGTCTCATTCAAGGAGCTATAACTTTTTTATTTTTGCGTCGACATAGCAGTATAAGGTCTTGTTTTTTGCGGGACAAGTTGTATGTTTTAATAGCACTATTTTGGGGTACATAGAATTTATTAATTAACTTTTATTAACTTTGTTTTGGGGGGGGGGAATAGAAAAAAAACAGCAATTTTGCCGTGTGGTTTAAATAACACCATAACTTTATTCAGCGGGTTGTTGCGATTGCAAGGATACTAAATTTATATAGATTCTGTATGTTTTACTACTTTTACATAGTAAAAAGACTTTTGTTTCAAAAATTTTTGTTTTTGTGTCTCCATATTGCAAGAGCCCTAACTTTTTTATTTTTCTGCCGATGCAGTTGTATGAGGCCTTTTTTTTTGCGGGGACGACTTGTAGTTTTTATTGATACCATTTTGGAGTAGATGCCACATTTTGATCACTTTTTATCACATTTTTTTAAGGTAGGATCCACAGAAAACAGCAATTTGAATGAGATTTTAACGGCTCCCTGCTCTGTTTATTTATTCTGATGCAGCGCCGTGAAAAGACGTATGCATCGGAATAAAGCCCATTAGTGGCTGCCGTGAAAAGGTATATTGGCAGTCACTAACGGGTTAAGGGACCACCAGCATATTTACTTTTGCATTGTATGTAAACGGAAGTCACATGTAAAATGTACTGTTTCTTTAAACGCATTTTGTGGATTTCAATGGGCTTTTCTCCCCAGGGTGAGAGTTTTGAAGGAAGAAATGTTCCTGTTGTATTTTGCATAATTATTAGGCATTTGTACTGTAACCTAGTTCTGGTACAGCCAATGGCAGCTGCTTTAGGTATTTGGCGAAAGAAACGGCCCGACGCTATATTAGTTAAGATGTGTTTCCATAAATTACAGCATTAGCGATGTGACCCAGCATGGCTACACTGCGTCCTCACTCTGTGGGTGGTGCGTAATGCATAAAAGGAGGCTGTGTGCAGACTTTGACCAAACATCCAGCAGAGTAGTTGCTCAGTACTGCGTGGGAACTATACGGCACAAGTGAGGTCCCTGAGTTTTTGTGTGGATCTGTAATATCAGTGTGTGTTCTACTGTCGGTCGGGTGACAGACAGGAGCTTCCCCGTGGGAGACATCTTGTGATTAGTGGGTGGACAGACAGGAGCCTTCCCGCAAGCAAGTGAAATTTTATAGGTTGAAAGCCAGAAGGTCAAGTGAGGGCCTGTGTATCTAAAGAGGATGTACCACTGTATCAGGGAGGAGTGCCAAGATTTTGCCCTACAAATGAATGGTGACCTGAACCAAATTGTACCAAGTTGAACCACGTTGAAAATACATTTATCCTGAGAAGCGTTATGTGGCTGTCTGCTGTGGTTGTGTGTGAGCGCAGCACCAGCCTAATTAAAGTGACTGTTTATGTCATCTACTCCTTGTCTGTTTCATTTTTCCATGACCACCCTAAACCTGGGCCTAATACCACACCCACCGCCTTGCAATACATGACTATCAATAGAATTTTTTTTTGTAGCTCACTGTGGCTTACTTGTCAGCTTTGCTGTGTAGACTTGGACAATATGAGCAGAGTCAAATATCATCACTAGCGGACATGCTCTACTGTACTGCTAGATACGGCCGAGATACGACAGGACAGTAACACCATACACTCAGATAAGATTCTGTATGCATCTTCTCTGTCACTCTCTGGTCTCGGGGGGCTGTGCTCCATCATTTCCTGGAGATTGTAACAATTTTCCCTGTCAATTAAGTCCAATTCATTTCAGCTGCCATGAAGCAAACACACCCTATATAGGCAATGCAGAAAGGAAATTTGTGTCTCAAATATGGCCACCTGTAGGAAAGTTTTTTACAAATTAAAAATAGCTAAAAAAAAAAATTCTCTTATACAGACTTACATCTAATTAATAAAACTGAAAATAAATATAGAAGACGTTCCCTATAAACAAAATGTATTAACACCTAGGCACACCATGACGTAACTGTACATCCTTGTGGCCAGTGTCTTAGCGCATGAGAACGTACAGTTACTGCGCGGTTCCCGGTGCACACTGTCGGCAACATTTGGGGGCCAGCTGTCCCCGACAGCTGACACTCCACTGTTGCCGATCAGAGGCTTATTGCCGCTGATTTAGGCAATTAACCCCTTAAATGCGGCGATCGATTGCAATCAACGCATTTTAGGGGTTTCTAGCACATCGGCAGACCTCACAATGAAATCGCGAGGTTTGCCGATGGCTAGCATGGCGACCGGAGGCCAAACAATGGCCTCCGTGTCTGCCACGTACGGAAGCCTATCAGGGCCAGGCTCCTGATAAGCTTCCTGTCAGAGTGAAGTCACTGTGTCGTTCTTGATGCACACTGTCGGTGAATCCCAATGTTGCCGATTAGCGCCTCATTTTCACGACCTAATTCCACTAAATTCTGCAAACTATACCCCTAGACAAATTCCTTGAGGGGTGTAGTTTCCCAAATGGGGTCACTTTTGGGGGTTTCCACTGTTTTAGTCCCTCCAGTGCGTTGCAAACGCGACATGGCACTGTAAATCAATCCAGCAAAATCTGCGCTCCGAAATCCAAATGGCGCTCCTTCCCTTCTGAGCTCTTCTGTGTGTCCAAAGAGCAGTTTATTCCCTATATGGGGTATTTCTGTAATCGGAAGAAGATGCTTTACAAATGTTGGGGTGCATTTTCTTCTTTATTCCTTGTAAATATTAAAAATGTCTATGTTTTTTCAGAAGATTTTCATTTTCACAGGCTAACTACAATTAATATAGCAAAATACATGCGGGGTCAAAATGCTAACTATACCCCTAGATAAATTCCTTGAGGGGCGTAGTTTTCAAAATGGGGTCACTTTTGGGGGGTTTCCACTGTTTTGATACCACAAGACCTCTACAAACCTGACATGGCACCTAAAATATAATCTAAAAAATAGAAGGCCCCAAAATCCACTAGGTGCTCCTTTGCTTCTGAGGCCTGTGTTTCAGTGTGTTACAGAAAGAAATGTACTGCAAATGAATTTCGGCAAAAAAAATGAAATTTGTAAATTTCACCTCTACTTTGCTTAAATTCCTGTGAAACTTTGCATTGAAACTTTCTGAATACTGTTTTGAATACTTTTAGAGGGGCAGTTTTTAAAATGTGGTGATTTATGGGGACTTTCTAATATTTATTTATTTCAGTTACTTATATAGTGCTAACATATTACACAGTGCTGTACAGAGGTCCTCTTTTACTGTCCCCATTAGGGCTCACAATCTAAATTCTCTATTGGTATGTTTTTTTTAGGGTGTGGGAGAAGACCCATTCAAACACAGAGAGAACATACAAACTCCATGCAGATGATGTCCTTGGTTAGATTTGAACCCAGGACCCCAGTGCTGCAAGCCAACTGTGCTAACCACTGAGCCACCGTGCTAAGGCCCTTAAAACCACTTCAAAACTAAACTGGTCCTTGTAAAAATAGCCTTTTGAAATTTTCTTGAAAATGTGATAAATTACTGCTAAAGTTCAAAACGTTATATTGTAATTGTTCAGACTTTTACGGATGCAGCGATAGCTATTTTTTTTTATTTGTTTTTTTACATTGTGCTTGGGGAAAATTGGAAAAGTGTTTTTTTTTTACTTTCAATATTTTTAAAAAAAATGTACACTCCTAAAAATGTATTTAACTTTTTTTACACATTTTATTGTTTTATTATTAAGTCCCTGTAGGACTTGAACCAGTGATCGTTAGATCGCTGGTACAATACACTGCCATACAAATGTATTGCGGTATATTGTCATTTTTAAAGGCTTCTGCTAAGCCCTGCCACAGGCAGGGCTTAGCAGAGGTAGACAGAAGGCAGATCTAGTGGCCTTCAATGGGCCCCAGTGCTGCCATGACAACCATCTGGGCCCCCCGATCGCGTTGCAGGGGGGACGTTGGGCTGTCGGAGTGGGCCGTCCCCCTCCCATTGGTTTAAATGCCACGGTCGCTATTGACCGTGGCATTTAACCAGTTAAATAGCCAGGAACAGTGCGATCGCTGTTCCTGGCCGTTAGAGCAGCTTGTCAGCTGTAAAACACAGCTGACACCTGCAGTGTATGGAGCGGGCTCAGCGTGTGAGCCCGCTCCAAACATCAACCCCCCACTCCATGACGTGCCTGCACGTCATGAGTCGGGATGGGGTGAAGGAAGTGGTCAGGGGGGTCTGGTGCAGTCGGGCCCCTTTTTATTTTATTTATTCTTGCTAACAAGTGTGTCTTATAGTCCCAAAAATACGGTAGTTATCCAACAACTCCTATCTATATTTTGTTATGGTGTATTGGCACATTGGACCTGTGCTTAACCATCATACCAGCCCCTTTGCAGACAGCTCCATTTAACAAGTACTACTAAATCGACTCTCTATTCCCAACAACTGTATTTTACATCATTGTCACCTCTTTTCCCCTTTCTACTCCTAAATTAAAGATGCAAAGAAGCGGAGGCAGCTATAGGGGTGGGTTTACATTATTCTGTCTTTTAAGACAGTACAACTTTAATCTGTTACCAATGATTAAAATGATGACAACTAATTTTGATCTCAATGTTCAATCCATTGGGTGCTTAAAAATGGATGCTAAGAGTCTCATGTAATGGGAGGAATCATGATAGACAGAGAACGGATGTATATACCCAAAACTGCCCCTGCTAATATTTATCGACATGGAATACAAATGTGTCAACTGATCTCTAAACCCAACATATCCCAATAAGTATGGCGCAGGATGGTAAACAAACATGTCAGAATTAGCATACCTCTGACGGATGTCTCCGACAGATGCCATCCGTCAGCCATAAGTTGCCCATAGACTCCTATGTTAAAAAACGTATACATTTAACGTGTACTTTATTTACTGGATGGCTGTGACAGATGCCTCTGACAGATGTCATCGGTCGCTCATCCGTTGCCCATCGACTATCATGATAAAAAAAATATATGTTTTACGTTTATGTGTGTAACTAAAATGCTTGAGAAAGACATTATTATTATTATTATAGGTCAAAACATTGCTTTTTGGCTATGGCTGTTTGACTAATAAAAGCCTTTTAGAGTACATTGGAAATGTGAGCTTTTGTCCACAAGTTTTGTAACAGTTACATAACTTAACACAATTGAAGAACAGTTAAGGGTGGAAACATCTATGCTAAAAATAATACATTTCCTGTTTTAATAAATCATAAAAAAAGTCTAACTTTTTTTGGAAATAAGTTCATATCACCAAGAGATGGCGCTGTTGGTTACAGAATGTTACGTGGCAGATATCTACCTAATTACTGTATTCTTATTAGTTATATAGCAGCACCACTGAGCAGTACAGCGAAAGCATGCAGGTTGGCTCTCCATCCAGTGGAACTTGCAAATTTCCTGTTGTTAGACCTAAGTTTTTAGAGGATATGGTCGAAACAAGCTTCCATGTTGTCCTGCTCAGTTTTGACTCTATGGTTCAGCAATACGCATTAGATGTTTTTTTAATTTTATATATATATAAATATATATATATATATATATATATATATATATATATATATGTATATATATATATATATATATATATATATATATATATATACACTGTAGAAAAACTCCAGTTGTCATCCACCTTCATCTGACTATTTTATTACCTTTTATAGATTATGCTAAATTAGAGCTAAGTGTCTATGTAATTGTACTTTATATTGTTGGCAATGATGTATTTTAAAGTTTTAAGGTACGGCCCAACGTGGCGGTGGCCGCATGCAGCCGAAAAACCCGCTCAACTGCAGTGGCTAATGACCGCACGATTACAGGCAAAATCTTGCGGCCATTAGCTACCTCAAGTGAGCAGAGTTGCCACATGTGGAAACCAAAACGTCGGACCATACTCGTAGGCTCTGTTCACAATTTGCCAAAGGCTAATCCATCGTGGATTTTTTTTTTTAAATCATCGGTAGAAATCCATACACACATTATTGTGACATAGTAACAGTAGAGTATAACTTATAAAAACTAACATACCATATAACATATTGTAATATCCCCAAAAAGTACAGTATACATATAATATATTACAGACTATAAATATCCCTGTGCGCACACACTGCGGTGGCATCATAACAACAGAGTGCTGCCTAGTGATGCACATGCAACTATTACTATTAAATAAATACACATAGACCTATTACTGTGAAACCAACAAAATAGAGAGAATACACTCGATTTTGAGATCATCACAATAGGGAGCAGATTCTAAATACAGGAACACAATTATGTCACCATCACAACAGAGCACAGCCTGTAAATACACATACATACTACTAAGAAAGAATAATAATAGAGCACAGTCTATTAATACACTATTGCGACATCATCACAACAGAACATAGCCTGTCCAAAAAAAGAGTAAATGGACCTCAGCATGCCATTAAACATACATTATACTTTATGCATCCATATGTATTATAGCACACCCAGCTGTTTAATGGCATTCTGATGTCCTTTTACTCTTTTTTGGACATTCTATTGTGGGGTGTGAACTGACCCCCTGGAATTAAATTAGGTTAGACAATTTTATTAATCCCAACAGGGAAATTTATGCATCACAACAGCTCAATAAAACAAAACTATATTAAAACACACAACATAACCATAAACACATCACATACAATAACACACTAAACATACCTATAATAAGAAACATCCCAATAACAATAATGTAAATAAATTACCCTAGAGAGCCAATAATTGTAATGCCTTATTGTATGCCCCAATCGCTATAGGCACAAAAGGTTTCCTAAACCTATCTTTGTTACACTTCAATTGAATAAAACGATTACTAAAAGTGCTCTGCTGTTTTATAAAGAAATTATGTAATGGATGAGTTATATTTCCCTAAATCGCGGTACACTTATTCAACCCCTTGGCGACATGTCACGTACTATTACGTTGCTGTCGCCAAGGTCTTAAGGCAAAGCTACGTAATAGTACGTGATGATGATGGTGTGGGCTCAGAAGTGTATTACAGCTGTCACCCTGCTGCATGTCCAGGACCGGAGCTAGCCTCCGATCGGGCCGATTAACCCATTAAATGCAGCACTCAAAAGCGAGCACTGCATCTATGGGATTTTACTAGCAGATCGGAACCCAGTGATGTAATCGCGGGGTTCCGATTGCTGCTTTGGCAGACCGGAGGCCTAACAATGGCCTCCTGTCTGCCAAGTACGGAAACCTGTTAGGTCCCACTCTGAGGCGGGGCCTAAAAAGCTTCCGTCCTCAGAAACAAGATGGCGCAGACTCATAAGCTGAGCCTGCGACATCAGCCGCCGGTGTCCGCTGTATGTTACGTTCTAGGTAATGAAAGGGAAAGGAGCTAGCTCCAATCCCTGCCATTAACCCCTTAGGAGCTGCGATCAAAAGTGGTCGCGGCATCTTAGTGATTTGAAGCCAACCGGCATCGCAGTGTTGCTGATCGTTGCTATGGCAACCGGAGGCCTAACAATGGCCTCCTGGTCTGCCACATATGAAAGCCCATCAGGCCCCACCCGGAGGAGAGGCCTTATAGGCTTGCTGTCAGTGAATGACTGACAGCTCTAATGCATTGCACTACGTGGGTAGTGCATTGCATTAGAGTAAATATCAGAGGTGCAGGCCTTCAAGTCCCCTAGTGGGACAAAAAAGTTAATTAAAAATGTTGAATAAGTGTGTAAAAATAAAAAGTTTCAAGTTAAAAAAAACAAACCCTGCCTTTTTTCCTATAATAAGACTTTTATTCTAGGAAAAAAAATGAAAACGTAAAAAAAATACACACATAGTTGGTATCACCGCGTCCAGAACGACCCAAACTGTAAAACTACAATCGTATTTTTCACGCACGGTAAACACCACAAAAAAAATAAGTGCCAGAATTGCTATTCTTTGGTCACCACCCCTCACAAAACATAGAATAAAAAGTGTTCAAAAAGTCGCATCTAGCCCAAAATACCAAAGTACCAATAAAAACTACAACCCGTCCCGCAAAAAAAAACAGCCCTTGCACAGCATTTTTGATGAAAAATAAAACAGTTATGGCTATCACAATATGGTGACACAAAAAAAAATTATTAACAAAAAGAAGTGATTTTATTGTGCAACGCTGAAAAATATAAAGAAACTATATACATATGGTATCGCCGTAATCATATCGACCTGCATAATAAAGTAAAATGTCATTTATAGCCCACGGTGAACACAGTAAAAAAAAGAATAAAAAACTGTCAGAATTGCTTGTTTTTAGTCACCTTGCTTGCCAAAAAATGGAATAAAAACTGATCAAAAAAATTGCATGTACCCCAAAGTGCTACCAATGTAAACTACAGATTGTCCCGCAACAAATAAGCTCTCACACAGCTCCGGTGGAGAAAAAAATAAAAAAGCTCTGGCTCTCAGAATATGCAAAATGTGTTTCAAAAGCGGATAAGATTGGGCACCATTTATCAGTGTGACACTGGCCACACATCTATGAATTATTATTTATTTACCGGATTTTTATACCATCTTATTATGCCCCGATGTATTCCGAACAGCTTACATATGCCCCACATTATAAACTGAAACACCAGTAAAACCCCAAACAGAAAAACTACCAAGCAAAATCTGCGCTCCAAAAGCCAAATGGTGCTCCCTTCCTCCTTAGCCCTACAGTGTGCCCAACCAACAGTTCACGTCCACATATATGGCATTGCCATACCCGGGAGAACCCGTTTAACATTTTATGTGGTATTCATTGTCTTCAGTGGCACAAACTGGGCACAACATATTGTGCACTAAAATGGCATATCAGTGTAAATTTGCAATTTTGACTTTGCACCATCCGCTACAAATTCATTTCTAATGAAAAAACACATGGGGTGAAAATTCAGACTACACCCCTTAATATGCCCTACGGGGTGTAGTTTCCATGATCTGTAGTTTCCACTGTATTCTGGTACCTCAGAAAATGTCTGAATACTGTTTTGAATACTTTTAGAGGGGTGCAGTTTTTAAAATGGGGTGATTTATGGGGACTTTTTAATATATAAGGCCATCAAAGTCACTTCAGAACTGAACAGATCCCTAAAAAAAATTGCCTTTTGAAATTTTCTTGAAAATGTGAGAAATTGTCGCTAGAGTTATAAGGCTTGTAACGTCCTAGAAAAATAAAAGGATGTTAAAAAAACAATGCAAACATAAAGTACTGTAGACATATGAGAAATGTAAACTAGTAAGTATTTTGTGTGGTATTACGATCTGTCTTACAAGCAGATACATTTAAATTTAGAAAAATGCTAATTTTTAACATTTTTCTTTCAATTTTGGTGTTTTTCACAAATAAATATTGAATTTATCGATCACATTTTTTCACTAACATAAAGTACAATTTGTCACGAGAAAACAATCTCACAATCGCTTGGATAAGTAAAAGCATTCCCATGTTATTACCACATAAAGTGACACGTCAGATTTGAAAAAATAGGCTATATCCACAAGGCCAAAACTGGCTGTGTCTCCAAGGGGTTAATATTCTCCGGTCAAAGTATTCTCTGAAAAACGATCCAATGGACATCCCGCAACCAAGCTTGCTTTCTTAATGAGGTTATTCAAATTGCTAGCATCCACATTCCAGACACCACCTTTCCTTTCCGATTACAAATAGAACAGTCAAAATAAATCCCTGGATCAACAACCCATCTCCAGTAATCTAGTAAATATAACTTGTAATATTATTACACTCGAGAAAGGCATCCAGCCCATTTTGAAACTCTTTCAATGAATTAACCATGACAACTTTTTTCTGGCAGTGTGTTCCATAGTCTTACTGATCTTACAGTAAATAAACCCTTTCTGAACAAACCGTATGTCTTTTAGAAATAGTGGCTACCCCCTTGTTCTAGTTACATGTACACACTATTTTGAAATCATTATAGGAGAGCAAAGTCTATAAATAAAACACACTATTCTGACATCATTGGAATAGACCTCAACCTTTTAAAAATACACCATCACAAGAATGGTGTATGGGGGCACAGTGTGTGTGTGTGTATGGGACACAGTGTATGGTGCTATTATAATTAGAGGTACAGTGTATGGTGCTATTATATTTAGGGGCGTAGTGTGTGGTATAATGAGAACTTTATCTTTATTTATAGGTGTAGAAATGTTGGAAAAGTGAGAAGCTGAAGACATCTGAGCGGCAAACTGCAGAAATGGGCTGTGACCGGGAGAAGTCATCACAGAGGTCTGGACCGGATGGAGAAAAAGAACTAGAATCTGAGACGTCACCGGTGAGTCACTTAATGTAAATGTTTATTCTGTCTCTAATCAGTACTGTAGTCGCTGTATGATCTGCAGCGAGATGATTGTGATATGATTTATTTTTTGTGAAACAGCAACTCCCAGCATATCCTTACCATTGTTCGGGCCATGCTGTGAACTGTAGTTTTACGCCGTACATACCTATACGGCAGGGGTTGCACTAAATTGAGTTGTATTTGTGCTGGTGCTGTATTTATGTACTGGGCTTGGTTCTGGTGTTGTGTATAGAACTATATTGCTTCTAAAATGTACAAATGTTTTTATGCTCGAGTTACATAAAAAGAAATGTGGAAAAGAAATGACACGTCATTGATTGGTAGAGAAAACAAACACGGCGAGGGGGAAGGAGATGTCGGGAAAGAGGTTGGGGGGGGCGCCAAACTGAATATTTGCCCCGGGTGCTGGAGAACCTAGCTACGCCTCTTGGTTTACTATACTATGCTAAGACATACGCTACGCTATTGATTTCGTCAAAATGACAGAACCCTTGCACAACGGAGACAAACAGAAACCATTGGTGCCGGATCCGTCACCATTGAAATCAATGGTAATGGAAACGGAAACATTTGGTTTCCGTTTGTGTTAATCAGGGTGCCATTCCGAAGGACATCTCAGACGGAACGGGACCCTAGCGCGGATGTGAACGAAGCTTTAGACTATTGTGACGCTTGTTCTTTCTTCATGCCCCTGTAAGAACATACACACACACACACACAGACACACACACACACACACTCACACACACAAAGATACATATGAACAATTATACATAACACACACAGATCATATAGTATGCACATTCATACATAACAGAAACACACACAGATACATGTGTGTTCTCATACATAATATAAACACACAACTACAGATCCATATGCAAATTAATTCTTACACACACACACACACACACACACACACACACACACACACACACACACAAACTGTTCTATGGGTGGGTAACAATTTTTCCCATGAAATCAGTCACACTTGAACTCATTATTATTGTCTTCTGCAGTGAGTCATCAAATATATTCACAATAGATTAGGTTTTGTCCCTTGCCTCCACTTGCTTACGGCATGAATTTAGTCACGCCACATGACATGTTCCTGCTTGTTTCAGAAATGACAAGGCTATGAAATGGTTATACATTGTGACCTGCTAACCAACCCTCTACAACAGCTGCGACCCACCTCAAAGCTGAACCCATGTCCATTATAAATGGGTAAGCTGTATACTAGAGATAAGTTTAATGGAAGTTCCTTAAAGGGGTTTTCCCATGAGGGCCAATTATGACTCAGGATATGTCGTAAATGTCAGATAGGTGCGGGCCCGCATCTCTAGAACGGGGCCCCCTAAAACCTGTTCTACCTTTTTCTGCTCTCACTGCCACCCGGCCCCTTCCTAGTTATATGGTCGGGAGTTACGAAAACAGCATAGCTCGCTGAACTACGCTGTTTCCATAAGTCGTCCCATAGTAATGAATGGCAGTTACAGAGGCAGCGTCGCACGTGAGCTACGCTGTTTCTGTAACGAGTATTCAGCTCTATGGCACTTATGAAAACAGCATAGCTCATAATTTTTTTCAAAACGATGTGGGTTTCCCCCCCATTTTTCATAATCAGGCAGATACAACATAGCAACAGCAGGCTAGCATTAAAAGGGTGGGATGGTTTTTGGCCTTTCCCAGTCTAATAATACCAGCCTGTGACCGCTATCAGACAAAACTAGGCCAATAAACTTAGGTAACCGACCGCCACGTGATGTCAACTAACCAATGACAGCTTAGAGCGGTAACTGCTTAGTTTACTGAGCCCTGTAAGTGGCACAGGATCACCCGTGATGCACCAGAATTTTGTTGCATCTCAGGAGCGTGTGCTGGACTCCTTTAGATATAAAGGAATCCGTTGTGCCATAGATCCGCCATTCCGCTCAGCACGGTCCAGAAATGGCTGCAGTGCTACTTAAACTTTGAGTCTGAGCAGGGCCGGCCTTAGGTTGGATGGCAGCCTGTGCAGAACTCTCTATTGCTGCCCTCCACATACCAAAAATTAACTACATATATACTATACATACATAAAGGCACATATTTAGACATAAAGACACACACACACACACACACACATATATATACATATATATATATATATATATATATATATATATATATATATATATATATACCCATACACACACATAGGCACATATATACATGCACATACTGGAACATATACAAATACATAAAGGCACATATATAGACACACAGGCACATGTATACACCGATAATGTAGTAGACGTTACCTGCAGTGCTATGTGCAACCAGATATAACACATAGTGATAACTCTGAGTACAGATAATGTAGTGCATGCTATCTACAGTCATATGTAACACCACAGATAACACAGTGATAACTCTCTGGGTACAGATAATGTAGTAGATGCTACCTGAAGTCCTATGTAACCACAGATGACACACACTGATAACTCTATGAGTACAGATAATGTAGTAGATGCACACACACAGAAACATATACCGACACAGGTATAGGCACTTAGGCACACAAATACATGCACAGAGACGCATATACAAACATATTGGAACATATACACATACAAACACATGTATACACATACACAGAGACATATAGAGGCACAAACAGCAGACAGATTCTCCATTGGGCACTCACCATCTCCCTTCTTCACAGGCTTTTTGCAGGGCGGGCTGTGGGCGGTGCTACATCCTCTCCTCTTTAGTCTTCTGCTCCTGTCTCCTCCTTGCGCGGGCCCTGAGTCTGAGACACTCAAACTGTTTCTGGATTGGCTACAGCTGCTCATGTGAGCAGTTCTGTCCAATCCACGAACAGAGGGCGTGTCTTAGAAGTGCTGGTGTAGCCACCACCCCTCCCTGTGAGTGACCTGACCGCTGGTCGGCAGGTCACAAAGTACATTTTTTTAGAAAAAAATAGAAAAATAAATGATCCTGCAGCCGCCCACTCCATGCTGGACGCACTAGGCATTGCACCCCCGGTGGCAAATACGGGCCTGCATACAGTACCAACTACGGAAGTAACTTTGTCTAGTCTAGGTAATTGGTGGTTAAATCTGGTACTCAAGCTCTACCAACTGAGTAACCTGTATGAGAGAACAGCACTAGTGATCTCAGTTGTGAGTGTGTGAAGAGAACTGAAAAGCATGCACTGTTAGTAGATTGTGAGAAGTGGAGTTTGGCTGAAAATAGCCTGGGTGGCGCTGGTTGCTGCACAAATCCTCCTAACAAGGCTTCACACACAAAAAAAACCTGTAGGTCCCTATATGATAATCAGAATTTAGGTTGACCATAACAAGCAATGAGATCACTGCTTTTATTTTAGAACCTCCTCAGGAAATATATAGACTGGATTCTCCCTTTCAGTACCTGTTTATGTTTCAAGGTGTAAGATTGAAAAGGCCCACCAGAAGACCAGAGGATCCTACAAGCAAGACAAAGTTTTAAAGATGACATGTCAACTCTCCTGACATGTCTATTTTAGTAAATGATTGTATTCCCCATGAAATAACAATTCTGGAAAATACTTTCTTAGTACTCTACGTTGTACCATTTCTCTGTTATTCCTCCTAGAAATGTATGAATAAATTGACAACTGGGTGTTACCATTTCCCTTGTCAAAGGGGCGTGTCCTTACAGTCTCACTCTGTTAGCACTAATTGGACATTATCAGTCTGTGTAAGGACACGCCCCCAACTGGTAACGCCCAGTTGTCAATTTATTCATTAATTTCTAGAAGAAATAACAGAGGAATGGCACAAAGTAGAGTTCTAAGAAAAGATGCTCCAGAATTGATATTTCATGGGGAATACAATTATTTACTAAAACAGACATCTCAGGAGACGTGACAGGTCCTCCTTACTGGGCCCCATTGCAAAACAGGGCTCCCACCTACTATATATTATTTATAATACTGGTGTCTTCTTATGCGGCTGAGGGACTTTTGGGCTCCCTCAGGCTCCAGGGCCCGGGTGTGACTGCTACCCCTGCACCCCCTATAGCTACGCCTATGCTTGTGAGGTCAGCACAGTAGGAGTTGATCTCATCTGAAGCTGGCAGGGGAGGGTTACATAATGCAGATGGTTTTTTTTTCTCCTATGAATGATTGTGTGCAATGATGATAACAGAGTTTAACATGCCTCTGTTTTGTGGAAGTGCAGAGGGGCAGATCAGAATTATTTCCCTTGGTGAGCCCAATGTACCCCAGTCCAACATTCGAGATATTGCATTATATGCCCATTTTTCAGATATTACAAATAAAAATATAATGTTGTGACACATACCTTGTTTTTTTTTGGTGCTTGTATCACATAGGGGAGTGAAAGATAATAGAATTGTCTCAGGGACTATGTGTATTAAATTACGTATGACCAGTGGACAACTGCTTTTCAAACAACCCCAAGCTGGATCCATACAGAGACATAAATAGCGCATCCAAAAATCACACCTGACCTACTGTACTACTGTCTCTATACCCAAGACTGAAAGCTTGTATGAACTCTGGGCTCTTTTCTACTTTGCCTTGCTTCTGGTGTGCTTGAAACCTCTTGTCTTGATAATTGCACTTTATTATATTTGTGTTTTTATGTTCTCACCCGTTTTCTACCATATTGTTCACACCATAGAAGATCATAGTGCTAAGTAAAGTAGCAATAACAATAAAAACATATTTTAACAGTATCACAAATACAATTATTTTTTTTAAATTAAACTTCAAGCTAATTGTGAGTTATTCAGATGTTATTAAAGCATATAACATTTATAAGAGAAAAAAGTTATTTAAAGCCCACCTTGATATGTGGCCAGCTCCTTCTGTAGAATTTTAATTACTTCATTCACTCTTGGACAGAGCTGAGAAACATACCAACAAGGTTAATAGTTAGGATTTAGTATAGACCATCTTGCACTGAATATTTAGTTTTATCACAAATATAGTGCCTGCAGAACGCTGACCGGACAGGCCACATGATTGCTCTGGTAGGATAGGTCATCAATATGTGATATGTCGGGGTTCAACACCCGCATCGATAAGCTTTTTCGGCTGCCTCCGGGCACCTGAAGTTATGCAGCGGTTGGTGCCTTAAGCAGAAGGCTCCGTACACTGTATAGCGGCCCTACTGGGTTACTGCAGCTCTGCTCATATTCACTTGAATAGGAGCAGAGCTTCAGTAATTCTATACTGTAACCAAAGCCATCTGCTTCTGGCACGACCACTGCATAACTTCCCAGTATCTGGAGGCAGCCGGAACAGCTGATCGGTGCAGGGTCCGGGTGTTGAACCTCAGCGATCATATACTGATGACCTATCCTGTGGATAGGTCATCAGTATGAAAAAAACGCTCCCAGCCTGGACAACCCCTTTAAGTTATACTATTTGTCATGATACCAATTCAATACAATCCAGTAAAAAAAACATATACTTTTTTTTTAACATGGGAGTCTATGGGTATCCGTTCATAGGTATTTAGATGATTGTTTTTTAGCATCTTGGGAGACGTTGGGTTTAGAGATAAGTTAGAGATAAGTTAACACTTGTTTATTGCCAAATAACACCTGATGAGATACGAACTCTGAATGAAGCCTTATGATATCCAGTTTCCAGCTGGTATACTAAGGCCATAGAAAAGTATGTTCCTATAGTTATGTTCATTTCCTATAAGCCTTTCATTGTGATTGACTTAACTTTCCTCATATTACCTTACTATTCAGGTTATCTCCGATGGGCTTCTCCAGAAAACCAGTGAAGAGATTGTACAACCAGCTGTAAGACGTAAGAGCAGGTTAAGTAACATCAGGATTAAATCATATATATATATATATATATATATATATAAAGTTTACTAATCAGAGGAGATTTGTGAAGCGGACAGCTCATCCTTGTTAAACAGGTTTTTTTTGTGAACACATTGTTTTCATCCAGTGACAGATTATGTTTTTGGGAACACTTCTAGCTCCTGTATGAGGTAGGACTTGGTAAATGTGCTTTTGTGAAATATGAGGCTCATACAGTATTTCCTTGGAACAGAGGAGATAAGAATAATTCCAAATAATATCTAAACTGTTTATCTACCTGGCTCCTCCGGAAAGGTGCACTTTGGCATTTTTCACCTCCGAATGGCATGAAGAAAGAGATACAGATGGACGGGCAGCTGAGTCTTTGAAGGTAGTAAACTGAGCCTTTAATGTTACACCAGAGATCCGGAGAGAAAAATTTCCATTGTCATTTCTGTTATAGCAGAATACAAAAGTGCAAATCATAAACCTACAGCAAAAAAAAAAAAAAAGATTTATGGTACACTGCATATGCAAAGATCCTGTTACCAATCTGTATGATGCCCTTTAAAAACTGAATTAGTGGGCACAATGCATCCTCTAAAGCAGGGGTCTCAAACACGGGGCCTGTGGGCCGCAAGCGGCCCATGAAGCTGTCATCTGTGGCCTGCGAGGCCCCGTAGCTCCCTCGGGAGATGAAAGAGAAGGCCGAAGGAAGAATGCGCCGGCGCTCCTTCATGACATCATGAAGAAGTGCAGTCCGTTGTTGGTAGGTCAGTGACATCAGGGGTTCCCTCTAAGAGCGGAATCACCGGACTTTGCTCTGGCTGGGGATTTCACTCCTAGAGGGAGTCCCAATGGTGCTATCTAGGGGGGGGGGGGTAGCACTATATTCAAGGGGATGTGGCAGTATCTACAGAGGACACTGTGGAGCTATCTACAGAGGGTACTGTGGCATTATCTACAGAGGGCACTATGGCATTATCTACAGAGGGCAGTGTGGCATTATCTACAGAGGGCAGTGTAGCAATATCTACAGAGGGAAAAGTGGCACTATCTACAGAGGGCAGTATGGCATTATCTACAGAGGGCAGTGTGGCATTATCTACAGATTGCAGTGTGGCAGTATCTACAGAGGGCACTGTGGAAGTATCTACAGAGGTCAGTGTGGCATTAGCTAAAGAGGGCACTGTGATATTATCTACAGAGGGCACTGTGGCATTATCTACAGAGGGCACTGTGGCATTATCTACAGAGGGCACTGTGGCATTATCTACAGAGGGCACTGTGGCATTATCTACAGAGGGCACTGTGGCATTATCTACAGAGGGCACTGTGGCATTATCCACAGAGGAGACTGTGGCATTATCTACAGAGGGCACTGTGGCATTATCTACAGAGGGCAGTGTGGCAGTATCTACAAAGGGCACTGTGGTGCTATCTACAGAGGGCACTGTGGCGCTATCTACAGAGGGCAATGTGGCATTATCTACAGAGGGCACTGTGGCGTTATCTAAAGAGGGGACTGTGGCATTATCTACAGAGGGCAGTGTGGCATTATCTACAGAGAGCACTGTGGCATTATCTACAGAGGGAGGTGTGGCAGTATCTACAGAGGGAGCTGTGGTAGTATCTACAGAGTGTACTGTGGCAGTATCTACAGAGGGCAGTGTGGCATTTTCTACAGAGGGCAGTGTAGCATTATCTACAGAGGGCACTGTGGCATTACCTACAGAGGGCAGTGTGGCATTATCTACAGAGGGCAGTGTGGCATTATCTACAGAGGATACTGTGGCATTATCTACAGAGTGCAGTGTGGCAGTATCTACAGAGGGTACTGTGGCAGTATCTACAGAGGGCAATGTGGCAGTATCTACAGAGGGCAGTGTGCCATTATCTACAGAGGGGAGTGTGGCATTATCTACAGAGGGCACTGTGGCATTCGACTGCGCTATTGATTCCGTCAAAACAACGGAACCCTGTCACAACGATGACAAACGGAAACCTTTAGCAACGTTTCCGTCACCATTAAGATCAATAGTGATGCAAACGGAAGACAAGGTTTCCGTTTGCCTTCCCTTGAGGGGTTAACCTGACGGAAACCTCCGACGGAACCACTCAACCAAAGGGCAAGACTGATATGAACAGGCCCAAACAATAATTTTGTACTGGATCAAATTTAAAAGTAATACGGCCCGTCAACTTCACATTTTTTCTATGTGCGGCCCATTTACCCGGCTGAGTTTGAGACCCCTTCTCTAAATTGACTTTTGAATGCCAATTATGGGCCCAAATGAAGTATGCTCAAACCCTGAGGCTAACAAACAGGGTCCACTTTAATATCCGTTAGGGGCGCAGAGAAATATGTAAGATGACCCATCTCACCTCTGCTTATTGGCTCACGAAGTGGAGCTGCATATTAAGCCAGCTATTCCTATTACTTTGGGTGACTGATCAGTAGGCACAATTATACGCTATTCAGGTCAATGGGAGCCATATTGAAGTGAATACAGAGTATCCCCTTAGCAGCAAAAACAGCATGAGATTTTAAAATGCATGCAGGAAGGCAATGAAACATTCCTCCTGGAAATGTATTAATAAATTGACAACTGGGTTTTGCGTTTCCCCTTGTCATTGCAACGTGCCGCTTCATACTCTGACCCTGTACTATTAGTACAGTATTGTACTGCAATTGTAATGCCCAGTTGTCAATTTATTCATACAATTCCAGGAGGAATAAGCTTTAGCAATGTTATTTCATTAGGAATAGAATTATTTACTAAAACAGACATTTAAGTAGCGCTAACAAATTCTCTTTAAAGAAACAGGCAAACATTGTATTGTGAAGATGCCTCTGAGGTAATTTATCAGCATATCTTATATATTCATTATAGCGGGAGTCGCTCTTCAGTATAAATCAGGGCCGTTTACAGTAATAGTAAAGGGGTCACAATGTTGACTAATGTCTACTTATATGCATTTATTTTGTTGATTGGTCGAGTAGGCAGCCCATGAAACCACCATGAAGTAGTGACCCTGCCTGATTGTCTTGATGTGGCCTGATTCAGATTCATGAACCCACAGTCCTCTCTTGAATCTGACAAATTAGTTTCATCATCTGTACAGAATGAGAATTGCATACTTACATTAACCAATGTTTTACCCTCCACTGCCCAAATACTTTGGCCATGGCACCGTCAACATTTAACTGAATGTCTGTAGGGGGTGTTAGGACAGCCACAGTATGAGAAGTGTCAAACTCCTCGACACATATTCTGTTAGATAAAAGAATAAAATATCAATATTGTAAAAAAATGCAAATTGTGGATGGCTGTCATTTTTTGTAAACATTTCTTACCCTGTAATTGCATAGTCAACCATACCAAATACACGTGTAGACCCAGTAATATTTGGAAGACGGTCATGTTGAAGTATGTGGCGAAAAATTTCTGTTCCTTCTGATAAAACTAAGGACACAGCATGTCAATATTAAACCACAGTCCAGGATCATTTACAGGACAACTGCTTCGTAGGTTTGGTCACTTACTGTAGTCCATCCATTTCTGAGTAACCCGCATAACAACACCAGGACTACAGTGTCCACACAACGAGAGACAACTCCACCAGAGCAGCCATACTGGCTTCATTCTCACTAAAAATAAAGAAGTCAGATATGTGAATATATATAAAGGAGTTCTTAACCATTTATTGGTCCACGGATCCCTGTGGTGGTTTGATGAAGCCCATAGATCCATTCTCACGATAAATATTTTAGTATTTAAACAATGTTGAGCAAATTATTTTGAGTAAATGGCATTTTAAAATATCTGAAATAACTGTAGACCCCCAAAGTCTATTCATGAACCTTTTGAGGTTCCATTGATCGCAGGTTAAGAGCCCTTGATTTAAAGGTTCATCGAATGACAAAGAGACTTAAACAATATACAAGGGAGAAATAGTGAGCATATGATTTTTATACTTGCGAGCCCAACACCCTGGTCAAGATTTTTCAATTAAGACTAAACTAACCTACTAATAATTACCTACTAGACTTTACAGATGTAGCAGTTTAACTTGACTGATAACTTGCTGCAGCGTGATATCACACAACATAGGCCATTGAAAAAAATCAAGTTAAAGTTTCTTGACACTGTGTATTTAATGCGTTAAAAGTCAAGATAAATATGACTACATCTGTACATCTGGAGATTGTCACAGATGAATCATGTATTTGACATGTCAATATACATAAGAATATATAGATTTCTCTCTTTAGAAAGTATAGAATATGTACCCTCTTGCTGACACAATGTTAACTTATTGGTTCTGACATATACTTCTGCCTATGTCCTGAAGGGTGTTGGCACTTGGATGTGTTTGAACATTGTCTGTCCTTTTCCACGTGGATAAGTGAATGGTTGTGTTTAGTTTCTCCTGTCAATGGTCACTGACTTCATCATCACCATTATTATCACTGGTTGATACTTTTAGGTAATTATTTCCTATGCAGAAATGTGAACATGACATGCCTGCTCTTTACTCTGGCCAACTCTGCCAACCAGTATGCCAACTCAGTTGTTTCATTGCCTCCATTTCTGTGAGTACATGATAAAATTGTCCAGACTGCTGAATATTTGCCATCATTAACATGGCTAGGGAAGTAAAATTGTCACACCCTCTTAAATACATTCATTAATTTATTCATTCATTCATTCATTCATTCATTCTGGTCAAGACATACTGTAACTACCTTGGGTACTAGTCATTCATTCTTCCCTTTTCATATACTATTACCTGAAATATATCTCTGGGACTAAGGACTCAACATGTCCATTCATTACAACAACAACCCATTGATTTCAACGGGCACCATGTAATGCCCTCTGTTGGCGCTACATTGGAATTACGATTCGTTCACTGTAGACATTGAGGTACTCATACTCTTAACTCAAGAGGTTAAAAATAATTGTGTTTATTGATTTACTCTTAAAAAGCATAAGTCCCAGCTAATATATTAACAAACACACAAAAAAGGGGGGGGGTGTATTATATATATTTGGTATAAGTTTGAAACACTGGAGGATTTCTTGGCGACAGCCTCTTCATATATAACAGCTTGGCGGTCTTTCAGGTTACTTTGTCACATTCTCCCTGCTCTGTTTCGTCCTGTATTGTGTTTTTTTCTGGCAGTGAGCTACAGGAGGACTACACCCTATCAGACGTGTCCCTTCCTCCTTACAAATATTTAATCAGACCCTACATGGGACTTAAACACTCGCTGCCAAGTTCCCCAACAACGGGGACACCCTGTGATCAGCCTATTTTTAAGAAAACGTTTCAATAGAGATTGTCCAAAGTAATGTTTCCACCAAGAGAATTTTAGTTATAGAGCGTAAACATGATAGAATAATAGTATTAAACAAATTAAAAAAAAATTAAAAAGTCACTTGTTAGTTGAACTGAGCACTTTGTGCTCCAATGTTGTAGTGTATCTTCAGCACAAATTATTTTTCACATAGGAGCCTATGGGCCGTCCGTTGCTCATATTCTCCTTTGCTAAAAACTTATACCATGCAGTATACATTTTTTTACCGGATTCTTAACGAAATTCAAGCAAAGGTAAGGGTGGAATTATCTGTAAATCAAACGAAATACACAGATAATTGTAACAATGGTAATTGTCAATGACTAATGATTCAAACCCAGGGCACTATAAATGCACATGTAGACAATAATCGCATCGCACTGCCGACCCTGCAAGGTAGTATATTATTACAACTCACCTCTGTTCAGCCCTCTTGATGCTGGACAATGACAGGTGTATGATTCAACCCTCTTATTTATACTGAAACTCTATGTGATTTTTCACAGAAACAATGTTCCTCTCATTCAGAGATTACACTTCCAGGAGATTATGAAAGATGTTTTCACCACCGAGGAAGATACAACGAGATATGTGCATAAGATGTGTACAAAAAGAAAAATCTGCTAAATTTCACATAAACCTGATATACGTGGATTATTGCCATTTGTTAAATGTAAACGTGGTCTTAAAGGGGCACTAAATGTACAAAACATTATTAAATTTACACTGCCTATCATACTGTCTAACTGTTTTGCCCCTATATCACAATCTCCAGGCCAGGGTTGTGGCTGGAAGAGTGGAGGAGGTTTACTCCGGTGGAGCATGGCCTCAGTGCTACGGCGGGATGTCGGAGAACAGAGGGTCCGGACTTGGAGTAGTCCAGTCCTCTGTTGTGGTTGCTCAAGAGAGTAAAGGGGGAAGAGTTAAGGGGATACAGGAGGTTGAAGATTTCAGAGGGCGGAAAAAGGAGAGGAGCAAAAGAAAAGAGGAGGTGCTAAAAGATATGAGAGGAAAGAGCGGGAAGCGAGAAGGAATTCAGTTCAGTTGAAGAAAGCTAGAGAGAGGGAGAATTTTTTTTGAGGTGCGTCAGAGAAGTGAACAAAGGAAAGACAGATTGAGGAATACTGGATATAAAAAAAGAAAAGTGAGGTAGCTAAAACTAGTGTAAGTAAACACCAATATTGTATGTACAATTACCAAATAGCATCTCCTTAAAGAAATTTAAAAAAAAAACCTGTGGACAAATTGACATAACTTTTAAATTCTGACAGACTTCC
Organism: Rhinoderma darwinii; assembly: GCF_050947455.1. NCBI lineage: Eukaryota > Metazoa > Chordata > Amphibia > Anura > Rhinodermatidae > Rhinoderma > Rhinoderma darwinii. Next base: position 41,053,299 of record NC_134699.1, on the reverse strand, counting down.
ACCATTTTCTATCCTGAGTTTTCCTAATATAACAATATATATCCTCTGTTCTTGGCAGATTATAGTTTACAAGACTGTAATTTATTCCCTGTGGATTATAAAATTGAAAAGCCATCTGTTCTTGGCGAATTATATTTAACCAGACTTTGATTTAGTCGTTGTGGATTGCTATTGTTGTCATTATTTCTGTTTCTAATAAATACAAAATTTTATCTACCCTGTGTCGTCACCACAAATTGGCATAGTTGGAAGGATAGAAAATAATGACAACAGAAGGAGTAACGTCTTCCGTACTGCCAGCACCACATATGGTGCCCCTTGGAACTCTCCTCACTCATCTACCTAAATTTGATTATTACCGGAAGATGAGAGGCATACATTTAATCAGATCACCTAAATACTAGAAGATGTCTATGGAGATACGGCATCAGTGGGTGTATTGAGAAATAGATTTTTTTCCATGTTTTCAAAAACAAGGAGAGACTACCACAATTTGGTAATGGGCTTCAAGAATTAATCGCTGCCATGAAACGAAAAGATGGACTGGGACTAAGTGCTTTAGGATGCACCGAAGTAGTTTTAAGAGATCAGTTTATATTAGGACTATGTAGTATCTGCAACGTCTGCGGTCGCAGACTCCTATCATCCTGCAGATGTCTTCCTCCCCAGAGATGCCAGCACATGCGGCCATCCTGTCCTGCAGAGACCACTAGGGTGCGCTCTCGAGCTCATTCCCGGCCTTAATGAGCAAGAGCACACACATGTTTCAGATTGACTGATTACTCCCATGATTCCCTGGACTACAAAAAGGGCCCTGCCCTTCTGATCCTTGCCTAAGCATTGTTAGTTTATCCCATGTCAGTCTTGCAAATGGTCCCTTAGTGTTATCCCATTCCTGTTGTTACCCGTGCCCTGTTTCCTGTATCCCGTGCTGTGTTCTTGTTCCTGAGCCTGTAGTGTTGGAGTCGTGTTTTTACTGCATCTGCTGTCGTCTGCCACGTCCCATCTCATCTGCCATGTCGTGTCATCTTCCACATCCAGTGTCATCTTCCACGTCCAGTGTGATCTGCCACATCTGGCGCAACCTGCGGCACCTGCTGTCATCCGCCACGTCTGGCGTATCCTGCTGCACCTACCTCCATCCGTGCCAAAGCCTCGGCTATTGTCTGGACTATTCAGGTACCCTAGTGCGGGACTTTGTATTGCTGGGGTGCTCTGTTGTTTGGCCAGCTGCCTCCCCGCTACAGCGGTGCTGCCTAGTGGGTTCACATACCCACAGACTGTGACAGTATGCTCAGGCCATGGACCCCGCTGCTCAACCTGAGATGTTGACGACACAAGCCATGCTGGCCGAGATGCAAGACCTCCAGTCACGGCAAGACCAACTCCCCCTGTCGGTGAACGCCATTTCTCATTGGCTGGTTCCTCAAACCACAGTCGTCACCGCACCCATTCCTGCTGTTCCTCCTGCTACACTTCCTGTCTGTAACAGTGCCACATCCCCCTGTAGACAGCATCACACACATCCCTCTGTAGACAGCATCACACAAATCCCCCTGTAGACCGCATCACACACACCACCTGTAGATAGCATCACACACAGCCCCTTGTATATATTACCACACACAGCCCCCTGTAGATAGCACCACACCCTGCAGATAGTGCCAGACACACCCCCTGTAAATAGCACAACACCCAGACCCCTGTAGATAGCATCACACCCCCCTGTAGACAGCATCACACACCCCTATAGATAGCATCACACACAGCCCCCTGTAGATAGGATCACACCCCCCTGTAGATAGCATCACACTCTCCCCCCCGTAGATAGCACCACACACAGGCCCCTGTAGATAGCATCACCCCGCCTGTAAATAGCACTACACAGTCCCCCCGTAGATAGCACCACACACAGGCCCCTGTAGATAGCATCACCCCGCCTGTAAATAGCACTACACAGTCCCCTGTAGATAGCATCACACACCCCCTGTAGATAGCATCACACACAGCCCCCCTGTAGATAGCACCACACAGCCCCCATGGAGATAGCGTCACACACCACCCCCTGTAGATAGCACCACACAGCCCCCCTGTAGATAGTGCGACACAAAGCCCCCTGTATCACACACCCCCTGTAGATAGCATCAGACACAGCCCCCTGTAGACAGCATCACACGCACACCCCTGTAGATAGCATCACAAAGCCCCCCCTGTAGATAGCATCACCCCCCTGTAGATAGCATCACACATAGCCTTACCTTTCGATAGCACCACCAAGGCCCACTATAGAGAGCGCTACACAACCGCCCTCCCTTGTATATAGTGCCACACAGCCCTCCTATAGATAGCGCCACACACAGCCCCCTGTAGATAGCGCCACACAGCCCCCCTTTTATATACTACCACTCAGCCCCCGCTTGTATATACTACCACACAGCCCCCCCTTGTATATACTGCCACACAGCCCCCGTTGTATATAATACCACACAGCCCGCCTTTTATATACTGCTACACAGCGCTCCTTGTATATACTGCCACACAGACCCCCCTCTTGTATATAGTGCCACACAGCCCCCCTTATATATACTGCCACACAGCCCCTCTTGTATATACTGCCACACAGCCCCCCATTGTATATACTGCCACACAGCCGTCGCTTGTATACAGGGCCGACGTACCACTATTTAGGGGTCCTACATGTTCAGACCTTGGCTTTTTTGCATTTATATACTTGAAGAATTTTTGGGGATTTGTTATCCTATCCTTGGCCACCTGCCTTTCCTTTTGTATTTTTGCTGATTTTATTACTTTTACAAATTTTAATAATCTCTTTATATTTTACAAAGGCTACAGCTGTACCCTCAGATTTGTATTTTTTAAATGCCCTTTTCTTGTCATATATTGCCCTTTTTACAGAAGGTGTAAGCCATGTGGGGTTTAATTTTAGTCATTTATACTTGTTACCTATAGGAATACATTTAGCACTATAATTACCCAAAGAAGATTTTAAGATTTCCCATTTATAATTTATACCATTATTTCACATCCTTTGGGTTATTCCCAGCTCCACAAGCTATGCAGTAAATGTCTGATAGATGCGAGTCCTCGACTAGAGACCCACACCTATGTCTGGACCGTCACCTGAACCCGATCCCTCCTCGTGAGATTGCTGCTGCATCCAGGCTGGGAATGTTTCCATAACTCTCATAGAAGTGAATAGAGTGAGTGTTCAAATGTATTCTCTGTCAGGATGCAGCGGCCACCTCACCATGCGGGTCAGGCGTGAGGTGACCAACTATATAAATAAATGCTAATATTCGAATGTTAGACATAGCCCTCCTGTGGAATAAAGGGGAAGCTTTTAAAAAAAGTTACTCAATAGGGAGTCTGAATGAGACTAGAAATGTCCCTTTATTTCCCAAGAAACTGAGCCATTCATGTGTTTTGTGATATTGCAACTCGTTCACCCATTGAATGAGGATGAGCTGCAATACCAGATGCAGCCTATGGACAAGGATGCACTGTTTAATTTTTTTGTCTAGGATTGCTGATCGTACTTGTTTTCTATTGTTTATAATATGAAAAGTGTTTCAAATAGTCAGGAGAGATAATACAATTATGTTAAATGCAGGCTTGGAATTCTTTGTACATTACATTCCCAGTGACTCATACGAAAAGCAGGATACTTAGAAAGGGAGTTGTAAGAACATAATAAAAGGAACCGTTCCATTAAACTGGACCGATGATGCCCTCAAGTGCCATCTAAATACACGTGAGAGTGTTTGTAGACAGCATGACTTGACTATAATGATATTAGATGTATATCTCATTATTTTTTGTGCCTATCTAATTCAACAGTTGGTTTTGGTTAGTTTATTGCCTTGACTAATAAACAGTAAGGGGTGCAGGATATCAAAATGTGACTCACAGGTGCTTCACAAGCTGCCACGTCTCATTTGTGGCCTTATATTTACTAACTGCCTGACAGTACTGGGGTTCTGAGTTCAATACAAGTAACAATATCTGTACTGAGTTTGAATGTTTTCCCCGTGTTTGCGTGGGTTTGCTCTCTTTTTCCGCCCATACTCTAAAAACACACTGATAGGTAAATAGGCTTCCTATGAAATTAGATTGTGAGCACCACTGGGGACAGGGACTGAATTGAGTGAAGACAATATCTGTACATCTCTGTGGAATATGTTGGCACTATACAGATGTAGCCATCTTTAGTCTTGACAGGGGCCCCACAGGGCAGTATTACTTGGGGGACACATGATGGTACAGGCATATTTAAATTATTTTGTGATATTGGTATTGTTGTGCTAATTAAATTCTGTTTTTAGGTGCTTTGGTGTTGGTTCCCCCCCCCCTCTTTTGTTGCAGGTGGTACTTACCTGTCGGCTTCTAGATTTTCGTTAGCTTTCGTTAATCTGCCCATCTCCAGGAGTCTTTGCCTGATTGGCAGCTGTGGAGAACGGCGGGAAAAAATGTTTAAAGTAAATTTTCTGCTCAGCACCAGAAGTCTGAACTTGATGGGCAGCTCAGATGTTTCGGTGGGAAGATATTCCTTTACAAAGCCACATCTCGGAGGTCCGGTGCCAGTTCCTGGCTGTTCCTGTAACCAGCGCTCCTGTGACCAGCGTTCCTGCGACCAGCATTCCTGTGACCAGCGCAGATGGAGGACCTTCTTTGGCAGCTCATCAGAGACTGCGGGAGAAGACCGGATGCAAAGCTATTTGAGCATCCCGGAACCGCAACCTGCATTGGAGCAAAGAAGAAGTCCGGCACCGGGTATGATGACTTCCGCCGGCGATGACGACATCTGAGAGGATCAACTTGAATAGAGGTTCAGATAGCACCAGATACGGGGGGCAAAGGAAGGGTTTTGCATGGATAGGGGCCCAACCCGATGAAGAGGAAAGGACCGCTACTGCAGTGACCCCCATGGTCACTGCAAAAGACTTGGGACTTAAGAAAAAAAGTTTTTTCTCTCCTCCCAAAAACTCACCTCCCCTCGAGACCTTCATCAAATTGGTACACAGGGATGTGGACCAATTCAGCCATGATTTTGGCCTAGGCTACTACAAGTGCCAGGCCAATCTCAGTAGTCTAGACAGAAAAGCTCTCTCCTCACTGGTGGATGATAAAGACCTGGTCATCAAACCAGCGGACAAAGGAGGAGCGTTGGTGATTATGGACAAATCCCTTTATGTGGAGGAAATCCATAGACAATTGGGGGATAGAACGATTTATCAACCCATTAATCAGGACCCCATCCATAAGATAGCCACAAGGATCAGGAGCACTATAGAGAAGCACACACTGGCGGGCACCATTGATCCGGACACAGCTAGCTACTTAACCAACAGACATCCGGAAACTTGTTCCAAGTTTTATTGGGTCATTTTAAAACAGGATCAATAGGAAAATATCCTGGAGTGCAGGGAGAGGTTTCAACGATATGGAGAGCCTACGCGTTTCAGACGCCTCCTGCGTCCTTATTCATGGCTTGTGTTGACTAACTGACGTGTGTTACTGGATTTTATATCCGGTCTAACATGTGTGTTTTGATTGCGTTCCAGGTCACGTCACGTGGATCCCCTGGAACGCAAACAGGAGCTAAAGCACGATTTGAACTCTGCTGTGCGAGCGCAACACGTCCTGGATTAGTTGGTGAGTAGATTATTTCGATGTGTATAAAATGACAATACTTATAGAATTAATTTAAATACCAGGTTTTTGTTTTAATATATTTAGAGAAAAGCAAGTATTGTTGTTGTTTTCCGACAAAACATTTTGCACACATGGCAGACATAAGATTGTGATTCTAGTTAGACTGGATGTTGCATTAAACCGGGCCGTCAGTAGTATTTTTTAATTGAGACCTAGTAAAAGTAAAAAGTGAAAAAGAAAATGAAAATAGAAAGGCTAAAAAACGTATACATGTCAAGAACATATAATGTGCATGTATTGTTGGTTAAAAATTTAGCTGATGAAGTGTTATCAATTCCTATTCTAAGAAGTCTTCTCTTAATGATGAAATTGATAAATCTTTTTCTTCTGTAGAATATGCCTCGTTTGATGAAGCAATTAGTATTTTACGTAGTTGTGGTCATAGAGCCTTATTAGCGAAAGCTGATAACAAATCTTCTTTTAGGTTATTGCCGGTACCCCCGAATGGTTTTAATTCTTTGGGTTTTCTTTTTAATAATACATTTTATTTTGATAAATGTCTCCTTATGGGATTTTCTATGTCATGCAGGTATTGTACCCTTTTCCGGGACATTGTATTGCTGTTGTTTGGCCAGCTGCCTCCGCACTCTGGCGGTATGGCCTAGTGGGTGCACAAACCCGCTACGTGACAGTTACCCAGTCCTGGCTCTCATCCAGCCAGGTTTATGTTATGCCCACTACATCATAATCCATGTCAGTCATTATAATCACCAACTCGTCCATTTTACTTGCTGTTAAACAACAGAGACTGGTTCTTTATATTTACCCACAGCAGATTTTTTTTTTCTGGAAACCACTAACAATTTAAAGCTCCTGATCTCTTTAGTGTCTCAGAGTATTCTGCGTTTTCTCTTCTGTATGCCTCATGCTGATTTTACAGCAAATTCAAAACCATGCCAGATCTGTGGCCGCCTAAACTGAGATCTGAAAATATACGGTACATCGTCTTCAGAGTTTCGGGGGAGGGGGGGACACACTTTGTGAACTGCCCGAGGCCCATGGTACCCTTAATCCGCCCCTAGATATTGTAATACTTTTGTATCTCCTGCAGGGATCTGAAATTCCAGAATAATATCTGATACACCATTAGAATTCTGGCTCGCTCCAAGATGGGGTGACTCCTAGTTGCCTGGTGACCTTTATTTATAATAGTGAGTACGTATGTCATTAGCAGATTAACGTATTTACAGGACAGACAGATATTACTGCAATTACTGTACCACATGTAGTGAGATGCGGTGAACCAAACCAGTTAGACTGGAAATCACATGTATTGGTGATGCTGTGTATGTAATTCTACTGAGGCAATAAAATGTATTTAAACATATAGGTTTGGAAAGAGAAACCATGTCCCCCACAGCCCCCCCCCCCACCCCCACAAGATTCTCCTATATCAAGTCCCCTATCTGGGAGATCTACAGGAGAGGTTGTCCAGTCTTCGACTGCCCTTGCACCTTTATCTGCAGTGATCATAGCAGGTAGAAATCAGAGTGTGTCATGATCCACCCCAGTGAACCTTTCTGTGTAAGAGACAATGCTCCATTACGAGCATCAGAGGATATTTTTTTACACACAGAAAGGGGCTGCAGAGAAAGATAAAATTGACAGTCTAACAGTGCGTTCAAACGTGGCGGATTTCAGCTGTGGACAGGCCGCAGTGGAAACCTGCAACATACTTTATTTTCATTGGTTTCTATTGCTTTTTAGGTAACTTAGTGCAGACATTGCGGAAAATAACTGCAGAAACTAGCCTGCGGTACGGAATAAACATTCCACAGCATGCAGAGTCTGTTGCGGAGAAGCTGCAGATTTTCATTGCGGATTTCAACCTTTCCAACGCAAAGGCTGAAATTTGCGGCAAGTCCGCTGCAAAATACGCAACACCTGCAAAAACGGTCAAATATGCAAATTTTGCTGCAGAATTGTTGCGTAATTGCCATGAATTTGCAGCAAAGTCCACAGCGGTAAATTTCTGCCACGTCTGAACATGCCTTAACCCGTTAGTGACCGCCAATACGCCTTTTCACGGCAGCCACTAATGGGCTTTATTCCGATGAATACGCCTTTTCACAGCGCTGAATCTGAATAAATAAACAGAGAAGTGAGCCATTAAATCTCCCTGTTCTCAGCTACCAGAGGTAGCTGAGGGCTGGGGGCAGCCCTGCTCGAACGGGCGAGATTGATATCAGTATCAATCTCGCCAGTTTTAACTCCTCAGATGCGGCGCTCAATGGCGAGCGCCGCATCTGAGTGGTTTTGGAGAGAGGGAGGGAGCCTGCGATAAGATTGCAAGGTGTCGGTGGCTTCTATGGCAGCTGCGGGGCCTAATAAAGGCCCACAGGTCTGCCACTAGTTATGCCTGCTAAGCCATGCCAGAGGCATGAAGTTTAAAAACAAAAACCTGGACCTCAAAAACAAGAAAAGATCAGGAGGTCCACCACCCCCTAAGCCTGAGTTCTGATGCCAGAAGAAAACTTCTTCCAGTGGGAGCAAGATTATTTAATTATTCTTCCGTCTGGCCAGCCACTACTTCAGACAAATAGGTTTTACAAACCATAATAGACTGTTATGGTTTGGAGTTTGTTCACCAACCAAGAGATCGATTTATCTTGAATCAAGAGAATCCGGTCATTCTTCAATTGATAATCGTTTTGTAGCAAAGATGCCTTAGAGCCAGTTCCTACTACGCAAGAGGGAAAAGGCATTTACTCCCGCGTATTCCCAGTACCAAATTCAGACGATGCCTGGAGGTTAATAATAGATTTAAGATACTTAAATTGTTGCCTGGTGAAGACTCGATCCAAGATGGATACTATCCGCTTGGTTGCAGCAGTTCTTCAACAAGGAGCTATAATGGCATCCTTGGACCTGAAAGATGATTACCTTCATGTCCCGATTCACCCTGCATTCAGAAGATTTCTGCGTCTGGCAGTTCCCTTCTGGGGGTTCCATACCACATCTGCAATTCAGAGCAATGCCCTTCGGGCTTTCACCATCACAAAAACTTTTTTCTGGTCCAGAATATCTTCCTCCCCTGAACCCACGGTTTGGCCAAAAGGACCGTTGTCTATATTTTCTAAATATTTGAGGAAAATTTTTACCTCTTCCGTCTTTATTTGACTTCAAAATGTTGTCTAGTTCAGAACCAAATAGTTGACCGTGTTCAAAGGGTAATGCACACAGATTATTTTTGAATATGGAATCCCCAGACCATAGTTTCAACCATATCGCTCTTCTGGCAGTGTTTTTTAATTCCAGGTTTCTAGATGAAATACGTAACATATCTACCGGATAGTCACACAAGAATTCAGCACCTAATGAAGGATACTTGATCCAAAAGATCTTTTCTAGAGACTCCATCCTGCAAGTCTCTGCCCAACTGGCTTAACCAAATTCTAAGAGCGCTGGCTACTGGAACTGCTGCAACAGAAGCTTCACAAAGGGAAGCTGAAGCCACATATGATGTTTTCAAAGAAAAATCCGCTTTATGGTCCATCGGGTCTCTTAGAAGCGCAGAGTCATCAGCTGGAAAAAAACTGCCCCTGGATAATTTCACGACAGCAGGGTCCACTTTCCCTGGCATATCCCATTTCTCGGATTCTGCAGGATCAGTTTTATACACTGCTTTAAATTGAGCACCTAGATCCATACCTCTATCAAGTTTTTTCCACTCTCTTTCCAGAATGGAATTGAGGACAGGATGACCTGGTAAACCCTTGCTTTTTTCCTAGGAAAATAAAAAAGACTTTCTATATCCTGGTGAGAAGAGACATCCTTCTTGGTCTCCATACTGTTGTTAACTAATTTAATTAATTTATCAGCATTCTCTCTTTTGAACAGGAAATTATCTTTAGTTACACCAGGAGAGTGAGAAGACTGAATCTCTCCGTCCGACAATTCTGAATCAGAGGATGAAGAAGAAACGGTAGATTCATATCTACTTTTTGATCTTTTGCAATGACGTTTAGAATGTTTTTTTTACTCTTTAGCTTCTTTTTCAAAAGAAGAAGGTTGCGATGGAGGATCACAAACATTACATAGATTTGTAGTACAATCTTCAGAAAGTGGTTTGATACAAGAAATGCAAAAAAAGTGTGGTGCAATTGCTTTTTTTTCTACCCCCCAAAAAAGTTTATAAAAGTTAATCAATAAATTATATGTACCCCAAAATAGTGCTAATAAAAAATACAACTTGACCCACAAAAAACAAGACCTTATACAGCTATGTCGACGCAAAAATAAAAAAGTTATAGCTCTTTGAATGAGACAATGGAAAAACTTAAAAAATAGCTTGGTCATTAAGGCCTAAAATAGGCTGGTCATTAAGGGGTTAAGGCTAAGGCTACACGAAGATGCAACTCCAATTGTTTGCATCACTGTTTGAAAATGTGTGATTTTATCCCAAGTTTCAGCGTTACCTATAGCATACTGAAATAAAAAATAGAACACCCTCCACGATATACGCACATGCACACTGGGGAAGGTATTTCCCATGCCACTCTTTGAGTACTGACAGCAGTGCCTCCTTTGTGCCAGCCTCTGTACAACAGCCAAAGACTTCCCTTAATGACCAGCCTGAGCCCTGATAAGTTTCAGCCACTGTTCTCATGAATGCCAGCCATAGCTACCCCGCCTGGGACAGTGTTGGCATACTTGCTATATTGTATCAATTATAATAAACGCTTGTCCTAAGGGCACAAGAAATCCCTTTGCAAATGTTTCATCCATTATTTTCTGTTTAACCACTTCTGCTGACTTCAACAATACCAAATGTGTGCACATTTCTTACACGCTGGGCACAAGGTGGAGCTTACAATGATGGTGCGCAAACTGGCTTTTAGAGAAAACATTTCCAAAGCTGGTTCGCTGACACCATACGACCATTACAGATGTTGTGGCATTTCAAGTCCACAAAAACTGATGGCCTATCCTCAGGATAGGCCATCAATATCTGATAAGTCAGGGTCTGACACCTGGCACCCATGATCGGCTGTTTTAAAGCGGCTGCTATTCCCCTCCATTTCGTTTACTGCTCACACTGTGAATCGCAGACACACTTGTAGCGGCGGTTCACAGTATTACAGCCTTCTCCCATTCAATTGTATACTGTAATACTGCGAACCGCTGCTTCAAGTGTGTCCGCAATTCACAGTGTGAGCAGTAAAGGAAATGAAGCGGAAGCGACGATTGTACAAACATCGCGGCCCCTCCAAAACAGCTGATCGGCGGGGCTGCGGGGAGATGAGCCACTACCGATCAGATATTGATGGCTTATCCTGAGGATAGGCCATCAATTTTTGTGGACTGGAAAACCCCATTGACACCCCAAAAATGATTCTTTTATGGAAAGTAGACCCCAAGGTATTATTTTATTTTCTTTATCAAAGTTTATTAAATTTTCAGTACAAATATACAATAGCAATGTAATTGCACATAAAACGTGTGGCAGTTTAACTGAACCACATCAAATTAACACAGTTGAATACAATACAAATGCAATACAAGTAGAGTATATATAATGTCAGCGTCAAAAAATTTACATCTGCATATGAATTATAAAATGGAAATGCAAATAGAAAGGGGGAGCGGAGAGGGAAGGAAGGAAAGCGAAACAAGTGAAAAGTGAAAGGTGAGGAGGGCTGGCGACCCCAAGGTATTATTTTAATGACATATCAAAGATTTGAAAATCTGCCATGTAAAATGTCTGCAGCATGCAGATGAGCTTTGTAAAATCTCATCTACTTGCCTTCTACTGTAATCCGCTGCAGACTTTGCCTGCGCAAATCCGCAGGTAAAATTTGCAGTGAATTCACCACATCTAACGTCACCCTAAGGCCTCATTTACACGAGCGTGTGCGTTTTGCGCACGCAAAAAACGCGGCGTTTTGCGTGCGCAAAAGGCACTTAACAGCTGCGTGTGTCATCAGTGTATGATGTGTGATTTTCGCGCAGCCGCCATCATTATGACACTCTGTTTGGATGTTTGTAAACAGAAAAGCACGTGGTGCTTTTCTGTTGACATTCAGAGTTTGACAGCTGTTGCGCGATCCACGCAGTTCGCACGGAAGTGCTTCCGTGCGGCATGCGTGGTTTTCACGCACCCATTGACTTCAATGGGTGTGTGATGCGTGAAAAACGGCGAAATATAGAAAATGTCGTGAGTTTTACGCAGCGGACTCATGCTGCGCAAAACTCACGGACTGTCTGCACTGCTCCATAGACATTAATAATATAGGTGCGTACGACACGCGTGAAAAGCACGCGCGTCTCACGTGCGTATATTACGCTCGTGTAAATTATGCCTAAGGCCCTGTTCACACAGTTTTTTGGCACTGATTTTGACGTGGAAACCGCGTCAGAATCAGCGCCAATATACGGCTGAAATTGTTGTTTTTTCCCGGGTGGCTGGGAGGCAGAAAAAGCGTTTTACGCCCGCGGTCTTCAATGGCCTCAGACGAAAAACACGGCAAAAAAGTGCAGGCAGGTCAAAATTCCCTCAGGAATTTTGAGGCAGATTTTTTTTCTGCCTGCAGAATACTCCGTGTGAGTTACATGGTGACTTTGGCCACAACACAGGTCGTCCGACCAAAGATCGCTATGTTCCATGGCCTACACCGCAAGTAATGAAAGTCAATGTGGTTGCATTGCGACCTGCAAATAACTGCGACACAACATTTTGGATTTCTTGCAACTGTCATGTCGTGGCAACTTGCGCGTTGCGACACAACCACATTAACTTTTATTACATGCAATGTAGGCTACGGGACCTAGCGATCTTTGGCCGGTCGACCTGTGTCGTTCGTGGCCAAGGTCGCCGTGTACCAGATAGACAAATTTTTTAATAGAGAAAATTTTTATTGAAAAAAAAAAGAAAGTGTGTGTTCTTTTTTTTTTTTACTTTACATTATTCTTCTCCCTCTCTGGCAGTCTGCCAGAGAGGGAGAAGATGCAACTGGTGATCGCTGTGACAGGCTGTCACAGCGATCACCTGACCAGAGACCACTCTGAAGCTCAGTGATACAGCTGTCTCTAGACAGCTGCATCATGGAGCTCCTTACCGTCGGCACGCATGTCACAGCGTTCACATAGCTGAGCGCCTTACAGTTGGCGCGCAAGCGCTGCCGAGAGGAGCAAAGTGATCGCTGTGACATGCTGTCACAGTGATCACATGACCGGAGACCACACTGAGTGGTTTCCAGGTGAAAGCTCCGTGATATCAGCTGTATCACAGAGCTCCTCACAGTCGGCGCATAAGCGCTGTTGTTAGGAGCAATGTGATCGTTGTGACAGCTTGTCATAATGATCATGTGACCAGAGACCACGCTGAGTGGTCTCCGGTTAAAGTTCCATCATACAGCTGTCTAGAGACAGCTGTATCACGCAGCTAAATACCATCGGGGAGTGGAAAACCTGCTAACTCTGCAGGACATTCTGGAACGGCCCTGCAGATTTAATTGCGGACTGCCCAGACTTTTATAGTCTATGGGCGGTCCACAAGTGGTTAAAATATCATTTTTATTGACATATTAAAATAGGGTCAACATTTCCAAAATATTTAGAGGAACAATTTAAGGGCCTGTTCACATCAGCGTTGCCCTTCCATTGTTGCACTGCTTGAGTGACGAGCAGTGAATGCTTCAACAATAAGCAACTTCTCAACTGACAATTCCAACAAGCAACCACAATTTTAGGGGCTGTTCACATCAGTGTTGCCCTTCCGTTGAGGGGTTCCGTCTGAGGTTTCCTTCAGGTTGACCCCTCAACGGAAAGGCAAACGGAAACCTTAGCTTCTGTTTCACTCACCATAAATCTCCATGGTGACGGAAACGTTAATGATTTACGTTGGTCACCGCTGTGAGTGTTTTGATGGAATCAATAACGCAGCCGACTCCCTCGGTGACCAACAGAAACCATTAACAACGTTTCCGTCACCATTGAGATAAGCATCTGTATAAGCTTTTTCCCAAAACTTTATATGGGAGCACAGCCCGCAAATGCGGGTGGAAGTCCACGGCCGTCAGTGCCCGTAATCACTGGCCGTGATTACAGGCACGGTCGTGTGCATGGGGCCTAAGGGCTGTCTGTCTATTTATATACAACATATATTGAATGATCACTTGCAAAACTATGTTTACATGTGCATGACAATTGTATGCCACTCATAATGACCAAGTGCTTGTGCCCATGATCAACTCTTCAAACAGTCCGAGTGCTACTGAAGTAACTAATTACAGACGTCTTGTAATAATTCTAAGCTACAAAGTGTGTCCCGAAATATAGATCATCGGACTAAAAGCAATTGTCTGATATGTGTCACTTAAACTGTTTTTATTACACTGTACGAAATATGAAAGTAATGTCACATGTGACTAACTCCTACCTATCTACACACCCAAAATAAAAGAAGGAGAACCAGATTAGTCATTGCAATAATCTTTTATTAGCTTACTGTCCGTGATCTTCACAAATGAGAAGCAGGTGACACTGGAGTGAGGAACATCTGAGTTCGCTTGTACTTCACATACAGGTATGTACCATTATATTTGCTGGAGACTGTCTTCTAAAGCAAGACCAAGTACTCCCTATGCAAATAAATTATAATAACCTTAAGGCTATGACTATACACAGTGCTGCACCTACTAAAAGCCCAACATGAGGACAGTGCGAGTACCCCTTAGAGATATGATGTGTACCTCCAGGGGAACATGTACTTCAGGTTGAGAACCTGAGTTCTAGAGGAAAACAGCTGAAGCCAAGTCAGATAAGACTATCGGATGGGTAAAAATTCGGTAATGGGTGGGTTACATTATCAAGAAAGATAAGATAAATCAAAGTTCTTCATAAAAAACACAGGTCTTCAAGATGAGACCTAGTAACTATGTACAAATATCATGTCAAGAGTTAATCTGACTCTTAATCTTTATTCTATATCCAGGCCTGTAAATACAACTCAACCCATCGGGATTAAGGGGTTTATCTGTGAGGACAGTGAAGTTGGCCGCAGATGTAAAAATTCTCCCCTAATAAGCATTCAGAAATTATATTTTTCTTACAATGTGACTAATTTTTCTCATAGGAAATTTTATCATGGGAACAATCATATCTTTGCATTGCCCCACATCTACCATCATAGCATTTACCATAAACAACCAGGAAAATTGCCACGTTCTGAACAATGGGGCAGATTTCCATCAGCCAGAGATGATCAATATTAGTACCGGAGACATAGCATTTAACCTTTACTTTTTTTCACCTTACTACACACAGTAAATGTTGTTCCCAAATAACAGAATATACAACACAACCAATGTAACCAGTGCTGTAAACATGCCACATAGTTTGTGACATTTAGATATAAGAATATCAAAATATACATATCCAATTTACTCTTGAACTACAAAGTCAGTGGAAGAGAAACACTATCAATCTTGTTTATCAGCGTCGAGGACAAAAAAAGCTGTTAAATAATTCAACCATGTTTATTATATTATATTTTATCTCTTTGTAAGCACAATAATTATTTGTGTTGTATTCCCATCCCCAGATTTTTGAAGAAGAATGCTGTGGGTTTACAATATCACTTTCCTTCTATTAACCCTGTCCACTATTTGTCATGGAGACAATCCTGGGGCGAAGCTGCACATCACAGAACGTGGCCTGAAAAAAGGTAGCTATTAAACTTGATGTATTTACTTGTCAAGTACTTACTATGAACTAACACTGAAGTATATGTTATATTCATATATTTGGGCATTGATGCAAAATGACTGGAGCAGAACAGAATCAATCATTCAAGCGTCTGTTGAGCTTAAGCGTTAATTCATATCAATAAGGATTTGTACGTAGACTCGAACTATGGTGGAGACATCACAGGGGCTAGCAACACTGAGTATGGGTAATGATGGTATTATTAGACTTTGAGACCAAGCGGTCAGATACCACAGTCTAGTCACCAATAAATGCAGATTTTATAATTGCAAAATAAAACAAAGAAAAGTTGTAGGCATGGCCATAAAACGTTACTTTCTCATTTCCGTTTCTTCATAGTGCAAATAGCACAGTAGTAATATAATGTAGGTATCTCAGCCTTGAGCCTCCTCTAGAAGAAGGGTCCACATTTAGTAGATAATATGCAAAAATGTGAATGTATTTATTTGGTTACTACACCACAGATAAAACATCGCTAGCCAGTCTCCTCTGGTAATCCTTGTAGGAAATCTATTATCCTCTGAAATGTAATGATTAAATCTGAATTCTGAAAACTTCACAATGTTGTCTTAAAGGGAACCTGTCACCAGCATTTCACCTATTGAACTTTACTTATCCCTCACTGGCCGCTGCTATCAAAAGTTCATTGCAGTTATCCCCTCTCCTAAACTCCTCCACCGACTGTAAATATCGGTCTGCAAACATTTTGCGATTTTTATCCTAATAATCCGGTGTCCCGTTGTACGCCCATCGAATAGGACATCAATGCGCAAGCTCAGGATTTTGTGTGGCGAGGAGCTGTCAATCAAAAGTAAGGAGGCGGGGTAAACTCGGAAAAACTTGAGGAATGAAGATATGACTCTTTTCAAACTAAGATTTGACTCTTTTCTGCTCATTAGCATATGGCGTGGGAACACTAAAACACCGAATACTAAAGCTATAGAGATGACTCAGAAGACAATTATAGGTTATATAGAAATGATTTTTCACCCACTACCACCAGGTATTGCTGGTTTAATAGGTGAAATGCTGGTGACAGGTTCCCTTTAATATCACTTGCCTAGTCTAAGCAGAGACCTGCATCAGGACAGGCACCTGACTAATACCCAACAGGTACCTGAATTGTGGTGCCAGCCTTGGTAGAAAAAGTTATAGAAAACCGAGCACTGGGCCGGGTTTCAGTCAGTTAGCCTATGATGCTGAGATGAAGTGAGAGTCACTTGCTTGTTGCCATTAGTTAATTTCGATCACAGGTGACAAGATCAGTGAACAGAACAGCCAACATAACATTACTGTAAGGGCTCGTCCACACGCAGGAGAATTGCGTGTTTGTTTCCATCTGGAATTGCGGACAGAATACAGTAGCAGCATAGTGGATGAGATTTAACAAAACTCATCCACACGCTGCGTAACAATTCGGAGGCGAAATTGACCTGCGGTGTGTCATTTTCGGACTGCAGCGTGTCAATTCCTGCTGCGGAATGTGGACAAAATTGCTGTGTTTTTCAGAGGTGATGTCACCATCTCCCAACATTGTAAAAAACACAGCAAAACGTGCACCATTTTCTGCCGTAAAAAAACGCAGGAAATGGTGCATTTTTGCCGCAGAGGAAGGTCTGCAACATTCAACCGTATTGCTGCAGATATTTTCTGCGGCACTTCCATTGTGTGTGGACAAACCATAAGACTATCCATACCAAAGCATGTGGGGAGCTGGACATTGGCAAAGTAAGACAGTTTTTGTAAACTCACATTAGGTTAATCTAATAAAGAAGAAGTATACTTATACTGGGGCTGCAACGAAACACGTTAACTGCAAGGATAGTGTTTTAGTTGCTGTCATCCAAATGTCGAGAAAGTGTATGTGAAACTACAGAAATATTTGACCTTGGGTTGTATAATAAATTTATGAAGGTCTCATGAAGCCCCTGAGCCACGAGTGTAGCTTGAGGATGTTAAGTAGCATATTTGTGAAATGAGCAGCTACGCTTGCTACCGTACATACCTTCTAAAGTTTTCTTCACCAGACCAAGAAATGTGAAACATGTGTCAGCATCTTGGAAGCGTCCTCCTACAAGAAACATACCACCCTATTTTATAAAATGAACTCTTGATTGTATAATTCATTGCTTTTTCACTTTTGGCGACTGCTGTCACTTGCTTATTATCTATGTTGATCATGAGGTTTCATGTTTGTTAAAATTACACATGATGACTATATTACACAAGCATGCAACACTTCGATGAGGTATGGACAAAGTATCACTTTTACCTTTGGGTGGCTCTAAAGCACTTCTCTACTATGTTATATATTGTTTCTTATAAAGAGCCAACATCAGTCCCTGTCCCCAAAGGGGTCTACAATCTAATTTCTTTGTCTCAGACCCACACATTAAGGCCAATGTCATACGAAACCAATTTACCTATCAGTATGTTTTTAGATCATGGGGGGAAACAGGAGTACCCAAAGGAAACCTATCCAAACACAAGGGGAATATACAAACTCCATGAGATGTTACAGCTGCACTTTGAAGACAACGGTGATAACCACTGAGCCACTGTGCTGCCCATTACTAAATACATAGTAGTAAAATGACAAGAAATATGATTTCGATGTACTGTACTATTATACATCTAAGGCTATGTTGGTATTTGAGTCAATGGGATCCGTCAGATGCCAGTGGTATCCGCCCAGCGATGGTTCTGGCTGTAAACTAAAACCACGACGCAAGAGTGAACAGAGACTAACGTTCCTCAGTTTAATAAATACCTTCAGTGTTCTGTACACGGCTCCTACAAAGTTCTTCTATAGGACTCCTAAAACATGCAATAAACATTTGTACCAAATGTAACATTTATGCCATTTAATTTTGTAGGAGTGGAATATCTAGTGAATAACATGATGTCAAATAACGCTGTGTATGAACTGTCAGATGTGACCGGAAGTGAAGACATAGCATCTGAGGACATGAGTTATGAGTTCACAAAGTAAGTAAACATAGTTGTAAAGTTTACAATTTATATGTAATGAAAAGCATTAATGTGGTTGCCTTATACTGAAATGAAAGGCCTGCCAGGAAATTGACTTTTATTGTAACATTGCTCTCACTGATGTACACTTAGGAGGGAGAGGTGTACGGCTATGTTACCACACTGTATATATTTTTTTACAAGGATGACCTATGGGCGACATATGGGACTGTATGGTATACAGTACGTTGGACGCATAAGATGGCGGTATATATCTGAAGTATTTCCCAACGTATATATCTAATAGATGCTTTAAACAGGATGTGAACACAGCTTGCCCTTGCTGCATAGCCCACCAATAAAAAATGTGTCCCCTTTCAAGACAAGCAGCGCAGAAGTCTTGAAATGCTGAAATAAGGAACCGCCAAGCAACGGTGCCTGAATTGCGTATAGGCACTAGAGGATGCACAAATTGCCATTGCCCCACCCAACCCTTCAAGTCCTGGGCCCCAAAGAAGTGGTGTTGCCTTTTACTTTAGCAAACAGGTGACAACCAATGAAATCCTTTACAGGGCGCTAGAACATAACAGGGTTGAGGCCACCAGAGAGTGGGCTGTGCATTGAAGTATTAAGTAGGGACTCTATTTTCCAAGATAGCTACCTTGATCTGAGTCAGTTCATGGACCATAGAACCTGGCATATTCATTGTCTGTGCCCCTTTAAATAATAAATATGACTTTTGCTGTTTACTAGCCCCAGAGAGACAATTCGGTATTTAAAATAGATACAAGAGATGACACTACATACTGGTAATAGCAAAAAAAGGAGATGAAAAATGGTAAGGATAGAGTTTTCTAACATGTTCACTGCTGTTCATTTTCTGTTTTGCTCAGTTTGCGCAAATGTTGCATCTCTTAGTCTAGGTTCTCACCACGTGTGTGTATGCTGACCAAAAGGTATGCAAATGTAAGTCAACTGTATGCTTTTTGTTTGACTAATTCATTTTCTTTTAAAGGGGAAATAATTATTTTTTTCTTAAGGGGATTTAAACATATATTGTGCAAACGTATGCAAATGTAAATCCATAAATTATAATATGTCTACCACAGACTTAAATTTAAAAAAGAAAAAAAAAAAAGAAGAGAATACCATATTACAGGGGTCAGCAACCTTCCGCACTCCAGCTGTTGTAAAACTACTTTCCACAGCCGGAAGTTTGCTGACCCCTGCCATACTATATAAGATTTTTTTGTGATGTCCGATTCTTTTTGGTTCCAGACATATTCCACTAACTGTATGTAAAAACATGGTGTGAATTGAGCTTTCCTGTGCACATTGTCCATTTGTATACTTGTAGCTAGCTAGTCTATGTACACCTCTGAAATCATATTTTTTTATTTTTTTTTTTATAAAAATCGGTGTGTTTGGTGCAACTTTATAGATACTTTATTACAAATTATTTTTACTTTTTGTGATACAGCTGCTTTGTATCCTATGTACAGTGCAGCTGTATCTAGCACTGAAACCTGTATCCGTCAGGTCAGTGACAGCAGGTCCTGGATGTCCACATGTGATTGGAAACAGCTCGATCCTACGCGTCAAAGACACGCAGGATCTGCTGACACTGAACCTGTTAGTGAATACAGATTTCAGTGTTAGATGCAGCTGCTCTGTATATAGGAATCAAAGCAGCTGTATCTGAAAAAGTAAAAATAATTTTGAATAAAAAGTATTTAAAAAGTTGCACCAAACACACTGATAGACATTTTTATGAAAAAAATATATATATATTTCAAAGGTGTACGTAGCCTTTAAGGGGCTTTCCAGATGTGTAGAACATAGTTTATCTCTACAAACATATTCTAGGAAATGGCAGAGGGGCTGAGGGCTTTCAGATTCCAGCCATTTACCTGTAATCCTATAGCAAAACTACCGTAGAAAATAACATCATTCAGTAGAGTTATCTTTCTTGCTTCTGTGTTGATTTGTTTAGGATACGCATGGTACAGTTTCATCACGGAATTATTTCTGCACAATGGATGCCAGAGACTGGACTGCATGTATTAATGGAAAATGGCAATGCTACAATCAATTGTAATTGGAAACTAGACAGCTGGCTAATGTAAGCATTGTGATTGGTGATTAATGACATCAGCAACTTAAAATCCAATGAAAATGAGTTAATATTTCTTTTAATTTCAGCAAAGACAGTGGATCAAGTGTGATGACCTTAATGGGGCTATCTATCTCTATGATCATGGGGGTTCGTCGAATTGAACCAGGTGTACCATCTATATACCTGCTTGACTGCCAATCTAGTGTTCAACATGTTGATGTCAAGATGTTGGGTGGAGTTAGGTAACTACAATAATATATACATATATACATATATACATATATATATATATATATATATATATATATATATATATATATATATCGATAATTTATACTCCCTATATGTGGATAGAGAGATTAAAGTGTAACTAAACTTTTAAAAAACGTTTGACATGTCATAGTGACATGTCAAAAGTTTTAATCAGTGGGGGTCTGACCGTTGAGACCCCCACCGATCGCTAAAACAAAGCAGCAGAAGTGCTCGGTGAGCTGCTTAGTTTTTAAATGGCTTTTCTAGGAAAGTGGCTCGCACAGTCGCACGTCTTTCCAAGAAAACTTTTTAGTTAAACTTTTTAAAAAATGCTACATTGTTACATAACACTTACTGTAACACCTCATGTTGCTTAGGGTAGAATATGATAGAGAAGGAAAAAATTAGCTTGGCGATGTATAGTTTTCTATGATTTGATTCAGTATTTCCATATAAAAAGCTGTGTAAAGTCTGCCTGGACACACAGAGAAAGCCTGTGAGTCCTGCTTTCCCCGCCCACACACAGTGATTGACAGTTTGGAATCACAGGCTTTCTCTGAGTCCTAGCAGCATTTACACAGTTTTTTCATGAACATATTAAATAAAATTTTAGAAGACTATATATATCCCTGAGCTCAATGTATCTCCCTCTTTCTCATGCTTAGATACAATGGCATAGTAGACCTGACAGAGCCACTTTGAAATGGATAACATTTTCCTCAATATTGACATGTAACTCTAGATATAATTCTTCTTCCTTTTCTAGCTATTTCTTTGAGAGCATAAAAGAACCCATTCAAAATGTGGTACAAAGAAGTGTTAACCAGCAGGTGAGAAGTAAAACATCCCTATGGCTAGTTTGTATAGGTATTGTACAGTATTCCTATAAATAAATTGTTATGATCTTATTTTTACGATTTACTCTGCCTTGAGCTAATGACCTTATTATTTTATGTATTTATGATAATTTATGAAAATTTATGCATTAAGTACCCTTGTACCATAGGCGTATTTTTTTATCTATGAACTGCACTTCCCTAGTAAGATGTGGAATGTGGACTCCCAAAATCCCATGTATATTATCATAACTCCTGTAGTCTAATACAATTCTAATACTGTATTAGGAAATTGTCGTGTATCCTTAAAGAGGCTATTGCATGAGGACGACCCCTCTTTATAAATTGAAGCTGACCCAGTGAACACCTGATCATCACTGGCTGTTATTGCTGAGGAAAGCTGTAGCCAGTCATACATTTCCCCTGCGGCTTGCCAGTCATTCATCGGAATGGCCAACTATACAATGCATGGACTGGCTGAGTCCGCCAAAGAGAAAGACAGTCTATGTGATCAGCTCTCCAATCTGGCTAATAGATGGGGGTCTCAAGCAGGGAAACCTACCTCTATGATGTTAATATGACCTAATATGCCATAAGGAAAGCTGTTATCTTCATACGACAACCCCTATTTACTAAGTCTATCGACTATTGACTCATTTGCTGACTATAGGCAGTGGATGTTAGTTTGGGTGGCTACAGGGAATTTTAATTTCTTCCTGGTGCGCTACACCTGTGTTTCCAAATCTTCCCAAGCCAACTACCTCCTATCGACGAGTCGTTCCAACCGAGTACCCCCAAGAAAGCGATTACTTATAAATATGCAATATAGTGGTAGAAAAGGCATACACAGTAAACACACTGGTGGAGGGACATGTCTCCGACCCATAAGTTAAAAAGAATACTTGCCATTATTTTAAAAAGGGCCTTAGTAAGATAGGAGCAGGTCACTGCCAGATTATACCTGCATATATCTGCGTGCTAACTGTTTATAATCATACTCTCCCTGAAGAGTTAGTTTAAAACTGCATCGTAGGGACAGAACTACAACCACAAGGTGGCATTTCCGGGGTGGCACCCTTCTTACGGGCAGTATTGCGGGCAAAGATACAGGGAATTTGAATGAACCTGGAGCACAACTAAATGTTCTCCCTATAATGAGCCAAATTCTGTCTGTTTTTTCCTAAATAAATGTATATAATCCCAGAATGGATATGAAACTGCACACATTGATCATTTGGTGACTTTTACCATACTATATGTGAAAAGCCAAAATTGTAATGTAAGGGATTATCTGGAATCTATTTGCAGCAGATATGTAATGCTATGTTTATAACAATAGATTAAATAATGTAATAATCACTTTTATCTTTCTTATAGTTGTGTTCATCTATAAGAAATCAAGTAAAAAAATGGGATCAGTCATTCAGTCAATTAAATAGTGAGTACAAGAAATTCTCTTTTCCATCCGCTCACTGGTGTCTCCAAAATGCGTTCAAAATCGCTGGTTTTATAGTAGAGTTTGGGTCATGCACAGTGGGAAAAGTCAACAGTAATTTGTTTTTAGTGCTTAAATGCTATGAAAACATTTGAAAGGCATTTTTTTCATAAACCGGTCAGTCAGTGTGATTGGTGAAACTTTATAATTAGTTTTCATAAAAAATATGTTTTACTTTTTGAGATAGAACTGCTCTGTATTCTCTATACAGAGCTGCTGTATCATTCGCTAAATCCTGCTCCCGTCAGGTCCGCAGGACTGATGGGTTCAGTGAAAGCGGGTACTGCGTGATCCACCTATTATCTATCCCATCTAAGTTCATAACTTAGATGTTATAGATTACTTGTGAATCCTGCTTGCCAGAGACACGCAGGACCCGCTGACACTGAACTCGTCAGTTCCGTGGGACTGACGGATTCAGGTCTTAGTGAAAGATACAGCTGCTCTTCATGGAGAATACAGAGCAGCTGTATCTCAGAAAGTAAAACCAATATTTCATAAAAACTAAATATAAAGTTTCACCAGTCACACTGACCATACCTCCCAACCGTCCTGGATTCAGGGAGACAGTCCCGGATTTCGGGCAGTGTCTCGCTGTCTCGGGCGGCCGGTGGTATGTCCCGGACTCCCGGTGTCAACTGTATCTGCGTCCTCAGGTAGAACCCAATGCTGAAGCCGGGAGTTCCGCTCCTAGAGGGAATCCCTGACGTCACTGTCCATATATAGATAGTGACGTCAGTGGCTCCTCCTGGAGCGGAATCCCCTGCCAGAGAATTGCTGACGCTATGGCTGGGGATTCCGCTCCTAGAGGGAATTCCTGACGTCACTGTTGCCAATGGATATCGATGTTAGCGGCTCCTCCTGTAGCATAATCCCCAGCCAGAGTGTTGCCAACACTATAGCCGTGGATTCTGCCCATAGAGGGAGTCCCAATGGCTATAGGGGGGGGGGGTATCACTATCTTTAAGGGGAGTGTGGCACTATCTACATGGGCACTGTGGCACTATGTGGGCACTGGTACTTTATATGTGGGCACTGGCAATAGGTGCAGCTAAGGGGGCATTATATTGTATGGGGGCAGCTATGGGGAATTATACTGTACGGGGGCAGCTAATGGGCATTGTACTGTATGATGGCAGCTACAGGGGCATTATACTATATGGAGGCATCTATGGGGCATTATACTGTATGGCGGAAGCTACAGGGGCATTACACTGTATGGGCAGCTGTTGGGGCATTATAGTGTATGGTGGCAGCTAAGGGGGAATTATAATGTATGGTCGGTAGCTATGGGGGCATTATAGTGTTAGGTGGTAGCTATGGAGCATTATACTGTATGGGGGCAGCTATGGGTGAATTATATTGTATGGGGGCATCTGTGTGGTCATTATACCGTATGGGGGCATCTGTGTGGTCATTATACCATATGGGTGCATCTATGGGGCCATTATACTGTATGGGAGCAGCTATGGGGTCATTATACTGTGTGGGGGCGGCACTATGGGAGCATGCTACTGTGTGGGCTGAAACAGGTGAGTATGGGCAGGGATTGGGCACGATTAGAGGCATGTCTTAAAAGGGAAAAAAATTGATGTAGGGGCGCTACCCGTGCTGCAGTGGTTGTCCTTCTTTGCGATACTTGAAAATCAGTTTTAAAGGTTTACATAGCCTTTAATGTTATTGTTGCATTTATATCAGTAGCTGGTGATGACACCTGTCAGTTTTTGGGTGCTGGTAATGTTTGGCATTATGGCTTAGTAGCCAAAGTGCAATTGAATTGCAATAAGATGTGTACAATATAATCTGATTATAATCTGCTTTCTTATACATTAAATAGACTATAGGGGCCCCATAAATTTTTATTGAGAGCACTACAACCACAAGTATAAACTAGTGATATCTTACCATAGGACCATTGAACAATAGCCCGGCATTTTACTGCTATAACCAAACTGTCTATGCTTGAACTTTGTTTTGAATGGGACAGAGGTGCATCACCTTGCATGGCCCCAAAAGCACGTGCAAGTACGAACGGAGAGAAGAACCATGTAAACAATGAAGAGGCTGTGGCGCTCATACGAGCGACGTGGCCTCTTCAAACAGCTGATCGATGGGGGTGCCAACAGTAGGACCACTACTGATCTAATATCCATGGACTATCCGGAGGATATGCCATCAATTTTAATAACACCTTTAATTTAATTTATAATTTAGTTAAATGAATTATTGATTGACAAATTTATATTATATTTTTATTCCATTTTTCAGTGACTGTGTCACTAAATCGTTTTATAGAGCTTGACCTATCTCTTGTGGGTTATCCAGAGATTTCAGACCACTACGCTAATTTAGGATTAAAGGTAAGAGATTCCCATTTGTCAGCTAAATGTTTGGTGAGATACAGTATGATTCTAAGGCTGATTTATTAACAAATATGCAGTAAGGAATAGTAACCAGTTATGTGTATTATCTGATATCTTATAGCTTAACACTATGTCTATGCTGATGATTTCGAGCTCTGTATCAGAAAAGAAGGGAGCTGAATGCTATAAAGATATATAAAGAAATTAATCGGAACAGAACTTTGGACCTATTTATATTAAGAAACATAATAAAATGGGTGACATATTAAGTGGAATGGTAACCCCTAGTGGTCAATTTGTTGAAACATTTCCAGGAGTTATATCAGAGGGATGGCACAATGCAGAGTTCTAAGAAAAGATGCTCCAGAATTGTTATTTCATGGGAAATACAATTATTTACTAAAACATGTCAGAGAGGTGACTATTCAAATAGTAAATTCTTGATGTTATTATTGGAAATAATCCCTCCGCAGCATGTGCGTTCTAATACTACAGCTTTTTCTTACACACCATTAGAGTTCTCTTTTTGTTTTTCTACTAGTTCACTGTGTTTCGCTCCATCCGTAGTCATTACCCTATTTTATGATAAAAAATGAAAGTTAACAGGGAGTTAGTGTACCTAGGCTGGTCATAAATGGTCCAAGTCTAGCCTGATTGTCTGATCCTACCATTTTTGAGCATGTGGGAAGTACATCGATGATTATTACACTTATGTGGAATTACATTTCAGGTATTATTCTTCTTTAGTACTGACTTTTGTGTGCACCAAAAAAGTATGACTACTGCTAAACTAGGAAAATGTAATATGAATGACCCTAAATGAGAATATCTCCTCCACACAGGGCCTTTTCTATGCACAAAATAAATCACATAGTGAGACTGCTTTCTCTCCAGCACCCATGACATTCCCAGTCAAGGACAGCACCATGGTTTATATTGGACTATCCCAATCTTCAGTGGATTCCCTCTGTTCTGCTTACTTCTCTGCTGGGTTTTTGACTTTTCAGGTGTCCCATATGGTGGTAAGTAGGAATGATCAGGATACTAGTACACACATAGTATACCGTTTTCTGACCTGTTACTTATACAATAATTATGTTGCACAGGGCTCCAAAGAGTTAACAACCTCAGCGTTGGCTGCCTACATGCCAGAGGTAAGTGTTGCATTAGTGTATTGTTCCCTGGGGGATCTTCAGAAAGGCAAAGCTGTGGTCAGTTCCCACGTGGAGACTGACCTCCTAAGATTCAATTGGCTTCGGGGAGTCATTTGAGAGACTGAATAATGTATGCTGATCAGCTAATTCCTCATTGTTGATTGGCCAATAGGGATCATGGTTTTCCAATCAATCAATCAATCAATCAATCGAAAAAGGGTTACACTGTAGTGATGGGGGTAGGGAAACAGACAAGTGAGCCCTAATCTACACGCCACTCAGTCCCTGCCTACTTGCAACGACCCGCCCTAGGCGACGGGGTACAACTGGGCAATGGTCCCTACGCTCAGTAAGTGCGCGACAGACAAACAGACAAGGGTACACAAAGCTAAGGGAAATGGGGCAGTTGCCCACGGCAACACCGTGAGCAACAAGAGTGGTGAACGAGCCGAGTCAAACCAGGAGAGCACGAGGTACAAAACGCAGAGCAGGAGAGTAGTCAATAAGCCAGGGTCAGTATGAAGCAGGGTCAAATAGTTAGAAGCTGCAGCAAGGCCAGGAAACCACACGAGAAGACTCACAAGCAAAGGAGGAACAGGAAAGGCAGGTATAAATAGACAGAGGGCGGAAGCTAGCTCCGTCTGGCCAGGCTGCGATAGGCTCTCCCACTCCTAAGCCTGCCATCCTGAGTGGTGGAAGATGGAGTCAGTCTCAGAGACATAGACTCAGGTGCAGACTGATTACCTATGGGCGTATACACAGAAGTTGTGCCTGGCAGATCCTTTACATACACTGATTAGTATATAGTGAGTGCTCCTGAACGAGTCCCTCAATTAATTGTTTGGGTGGCCATAAAGTGTATGCAATGGTAGCCGCTAACATGGTTTTATATAAAAGAATGTATCTGTCTGCGTATCGTTCCTACTGATGAGCAGTTGGAGGGCAGATGCAGAGACCACACAGGGTCATAACTTAGATGTGATAGTTTACAGGTGGATCCTGCATGTCAGGGACACACAGGACCCGCCGACACTGAACCCATGAGGTCCGCGGGACTGACGTATTCAGTGAATAGCGCTAGATACAGACGATCTGAATAAAAAATACAGAGCAGCTGTATAAAAAACGAAAAATTATTTTTAATAAAAAGTATTTACATGGTTACACAAAACACACCTTTTTATTATTAAAAAAAAAGTTGCCTTTCAAAGGTTTACATAGCCTTAAAGGTGAATATGGCATACAGCTGTGATCAGTATGTCAGCCACAGTCTAATAGCTAATGTATGCCTAATGTGACTAGTCACTAATAGGTATGTGATTAGTATGAGTGACAAGGAATATATGCTGAATCATAAGGCTCAGCGCTTTTTAATCTGTCAACCACTGGCCTCAATGATAAAAACAAAAAACAATAAATGGGAATGATGGAATGGATGACGACTGCTTTTGGGATCATTTTCAGTCTCATAGAAAAGAATAGAATCTGTCATCTACTGTGCTGCTTTTTTCTAGATTTCTGAACATTTTCCAAACCCTGCACCGGTGAAAATAAAATTGTCTGCTACAAGGTCTCCGCTGGTATTCCTTCTGTTAAATAATATGACTGTCCAGTTTAGAGGGTTTATACAAACAAATGCCTATCCTCCCAATACCAAAAGCCAGAATATCTTCAGTGCTTACATAGTAAGTATCTCTGCATTATTAATAGTCTATTCTATAATTGAAACATGTCAGTCTGTAACATACATGTATTTATTTTATAGGTGGCCAGCTTACAAGGCAGTTTTTCCTTTTCAGAAGCCAAAGCAGCGCAGGGTTTGAATCTCACAGGTTCTTTCCACTTAGACAGGTAAATGAATTGTTCTGATATCTTCCGGCCTGTTCACATCACCGTTCATTTCCGTTCCGGGGTTCCGTCAAAGGTTTCCGTCGGGTGAACCCCGCAACGGAAAGTGAAAGCACAGCTTCCGTTTCAGTCACCATTGATAGCAATGGTGACGGAAACATCGCTAATGGTTTCCATTCGTCATGATTCCGGCAGGTTTGCGGTTGTCTGACGGAATCAATAGCGCAGTCGACTCCGCTATTGATTCCATCGGAAAACCGGAAACCTGCCGGAACGGTGACAAACGGAAACCATTAGCGATGTTTCCGTCACCATTGCTATCAATGGTGGCTGAAATGAAAGCTGTGGTTTCAGTTTCACTTTCCGTTGCGGGGTTCACCCGACGGAAACCTCTGACGGAACCCCGGAACGGAAAGCAAAGGGTGATGTGAACAGGCCCTTCCTTTTATGTGTCCTATTGACTTTAAAGTGAACCAGTCACCTTGAAAATGCTATCCAATCAGCAGGCAGCATGTAATAGAGCAGGTGGAGCAGAACAGATTGATATATGCATATAGAAAGAAAATTACATCACAAAACCTGTGCCTCATGGTGTATTATTCATGATGTCTTCTATAGTCAAACGCACACTTACTATAGGGGTGTTGGTAAAGCACCTCAAGCATTTAGCTTTCTGTAGTTCTGTCCCATGGTCTTATCATCGTTCACCTGGACAGGCAATCATGATAAAAGACTTTCCTCTCGCCCATCCGTAGGCTTGAAGCCAGAAAAAAATTACTGTATATTCTGCCCTCCACCATTAAAAAATTAACCACGTATATAGACACGCACAAGCTGGAACATATATACTGTACATACATAAAGTCAGATATTTAGACAAACAGGCAAATATATATACACAAATTCTGGAATATATACATACATAAAGGTAAATATATAGACATACAGACACACACACACACACACACACACACACACACACACACACACACACATATATATATATATATACACAGGCACATACATACACAGACAGGAACATATACATAATAGGCACATATATACAAGCACAAAGATACATTCACATACAGACCCATATATACCCACGCAGGCACATATATACACAGTACAGATAATGTAGTAGATGTTACCTGCAGTCCTATGTCACACCACGGATAACACACAGTGATAACTCTCTGAGTACAGATAATGTAGTAGATGATACCTGCAGTCCTATGTAAGAGCACAGATAACACAGTGATATCTCTCTGAGTACTGATAATGTAGTAGATGTTACCTGCAGTCCTATGTAACACCACATATAAGACAGTGATAACTCTCTGAGTACAGATAATGTAGTAGATGTTACCTGCAGTCCTATGTAACACCACAGATAACACACAGTGATAACCCTTTGAGTACAGATAATGTAGTAGATGTTACCTGCAGTCCTTTGTAACACCACATAATACAATTATAACTCTCTGAGTACAGATAATGTAGATATCATCTGCAGTCCTATGTAACAATACCAATAACACAGTGATAACTCTCTGAGTACAGATAATATAGTCGTTGTTACCTGCAGTCCTATGTAAAACCACCGATAACACACAGTGATAACTCTCTGAGTACAGATAATGTAGTAGTGTTACCTGCAGTCCTATGTAACACCACATGTAACACACATTGATAACTCACTGAGTACAGATAATGCAGTAAATGTCACCTACAGTCCTATGTAACACCACAGATAACACAGTGATAACCCGCCATGTACAGATAATGTGGTAGTGTTACCCGCACAGGTCGCACACCCCTAAGGCCGGCCCTGCATAAGACGCACATATAATTAGTAGCATAAAATAAGAGGAAAAGTGTTTTGCCTTTAACTGTACATTTCCTGAGTAATATTTAGAATATAGGGTATAGATACAGTACCACCGTGCCCCAATACAATGCCAGTCACAGTGCCCTAATACAATGACAGCCACAGTGCCTCAATACAATGCCAGCCACGGTGCCCCAAAACAATGTCAGCCACAGAGATACAAGATATTGGCAGCTATAGTGCTCTTACCCTCCCCTGAACTCACCAAATATCAGGGGTGTGGAGAGGCAGTAGTTAAAGGGGGTTTCCAGTCCCTAAAAATTGATGGCCTATCCTCAGGATAGGCCATCAATAGCTGATCGGTCGTGGTCTGACTCCCGGGACCCCTGGCAATCAGCTGTTTTGAAGCGGCAGCAGTACGAGCGTTGCTTCCCCTTCATTTCTACTTGCTTACTGTGAATCGTCGATACACATGTAGCTGCGATTCACAGGTATCGCAGCCTTCTTAGATAGTGCCACAAACAGCCCCCTGTAGTTAGTGCCACACACCTCCCCATGTAGATAGTGCCACCGAACCCCCTGTAGATAGTGCCACACACCCGCCTTTGTAGATAGTGCCACACTCATTCCCTGTAGATAGTGACACACACCCCTTGTAGATAGTGCCACACAACCCCCACTTGTAGAAAGTGCCACACTCTCCCCGGTAAATGGTGCCACACACACCACTTTGTAGATAGTGCCAAACACACTCCCCCTTTAGATAGTGCCACACCCCCCCTTGAAGATAAAGCCACACAGCCCCCGTTGTTTTCATACGGAGGCATGCATAGATGTTTTCCGTTGGATTTCACATGCTCTATCACATGCTGTTTTAGAGCTACTCTTTCTCTATATCTCCCACAGTACACAGGCTCCCTAGTACACAGATGCAGGGGACGCCTGCGGCCATATAAGATGGCTGATAGGAGGGTAATGCCATAACGTTAGGAAGGAAAAGGAGGGTATTGCCATAACATGTTCATTGACCTGAATGGAGATAACAGCACTGTTGATAACCACACTGTTATACAGGCTACTGCTTTTAATGTATTTGACCTATTAGACATTATATACTAAAGTTAGAATTTGCCTTCCTACAGGTTCCAAGTAGAAGGGAGTAAACCTGTCATTAATACAGCAAAGGTAGGATAAATAATTATCAATCTTATATCAAAAGCTGATGAAGTTTTAAACGTAGGACTCATAATATTGTAGAAGTTCCTATATCTTTCAATCAGAATGAGTCATTTAGGGCCTGTTCACATCAGCGTTGTCTTTCCGTTGAGGGGTTCCGTCTGAGGTTTCCGTCAGGTTAACCCCTCAAAGGAAAGGCAAACGGAAACCTTAGCTTCTGTCTGCATCACCATTGATCTAAAGGATGACGGAAATGTTGCTAAAGGTTTCCGTTTGTCACCGTTGCGACAGGGTTCCATTGTTTTGACGGAATCTATAGCGCAGTCGACTGAGGGGTTAACCCGACGGAAACCTCCAATGGAACCCCTCAACGGAAGGGCAATGTTGATGTGAACAGGCCCTTATAGTATTTGCTGCATTGGTAATTTTTAGGATGCCATGATGGCAAATACACTTATCTAAAATATTCTGCTGCTGTTCCAAGTTCTTAAAAGGTTCGTCGACCTTTGGATACCATTTCAAATTTTATATAGATATATGTTTAAATGAAAAGTTGAGTAACTTTATAAATACAATGAATGACATTATACTGATACAAAGGTATAACTAGTCGTATAGTCCAATACTGCAGTCCCAATCTTTCTGGTTTTCATTGGAAACAGTTGAGGTCTCATAATGCAGTGCGACCGTTAGTTCTTCCTACTCCAGATTACTGTACATTTCCTGGTGTAAAAATGACACCTCACAGAATGGAAGTCACCAGTCCATGCTCTGTGCAGACATTGAGCCAGTAAGGCAGCTGTGAGATTGAAGTTTTGAAGTCTGCAGAGCTGTGAATGCAGCTCTGGGCTATAATACAGGCAGTAACTCACAGGGCCAGTGCAAGATAAGTAGAGAAATATATTTACATAGAAACTAATTTTTTTGTGTGAATTGACTATATGTAAACTATGAAATGGCATTTAAAGGTTGTTTGTTGATCCCTTGCCCCCTTAAATCGTACTGCAGTCTGATCTCACAAAAAATCCTACATCATTAAGATTTATGGAGATGGCGGAATCATTTAAAATGTATTGAGTTTTGCCTGAGATGTCTCTTTGAAGAGAAATTACAAACATTGACATTTATGGCATATCTACAGGATACATCATAAATGTCTGATTTGTTGGGGTGCCCCCAACTATTGGAAGAAGGAAACTCTAGGAATGCGCTTGCTCTCTCCAGTTTCTTAATGCCCAACTGGGCGTGTTTTACTTTTTACCCAAGTGGGCGTTGTGGAGAGAAGTGTATGACGCTGACCAATCAGTGACCAATCAGTGTCATACAATTCTCCCCATTAATTTACACTGCAATAGTATTCTTACTAGAACACTATATGCAGCCACATACACACACATTAACGCTACTCAAGTGTCCTAACAGTGAATATACATTACCTCCAGCCAGGACGGGATGTGTATAGCGTAATCTCGTGAGACTACGCCTGCTCTGCTGTAAATCAACCACAAACACTAGAGAAGTGTCAGGATTCTGAATACACATCCCGTCCTGGCTGGAGGTAATGTCTATTCATTGTCAGGACACTTGAGTAACGTTAGTTTGTGTGTATGTGGCTGCATATAGTGTTCTAGGAAGAACACTATCTGCTGTGTAAATGAATGGAGAGAAGTGTATGACGCTGATTGGTCACTGATTGGTCAGCGTCATACACTTCTCTCCACAATGCCCACTTGTTCAAAAAGTAAAACACGTCCAGTTGGGCATTAAGAAACTCATTAGCATAAAGCTAAAATAGGTCATAACTCCGTCAAAAATGATCGTTTTTCTAAATAAAAAACACTGCTGTAATCTACATTACAGCGCCGATCATATTATGTACAAGATAGCCCCCTTATAATGTGGTGACAGAGCCTCTTTAATGCTGGACTGAGCTCGCGTGCGCACAATGGTGGTCACTGGGGAACAGGACGGCCGCATGTGCAGACATCTCTGGAGAGAAGGACGTCGACCGTCTGGAAGAAGTTCGTGGTCAGCGACCACGAACGTTACAGCCAGCACCATCATCTGTTACCGTAACACTCATAGACTACAGTGTGCATGAACAGCCTGCACGCCCCAAGAGGTGGGGTTCACAGAGGTTGATATGCCATAAATGTAATTGGTCGGAATACCCTTTCATCAATAGCCAGTTCACCTTTTCTAGCGAGAAGCAAGTTATTTATGAAGTTTTACTGCACATGTTACACTAAGTGATA
Organism: Rhinoderma darwinii; assembly: GCF_050947455.1. Classification (NCBI taxonomy): domain Eukaryota; kingdom Metazoa; phylum Chordata; class Amphibia; order Anura; family Rhinodermatidae; genus Rhinoderma; species Rhinoderma darwinii. The sequence goes on along the minus strand of NC_134699.1, from coordinate 41,019,562 downwards.
TTTTCAGCACAAAGCGGTCTCCAATTTTGACATCCTTTTGCCGTGCAATGCTTCTGGGGCATAATAACAATTCCAGAAATGAATCTTAATCTTATATTATCGATTAATTTAATAACATTGATTATCAGTACAACCACTTATATTTTGCATAGTGGGGCAGATCACTCCAGGCCTCTTAACAAAATATTGCAAAACCAATGTGCTTTAATGTCATCAATATAGTCACTGCAGTATATACTGTATTAACCACATTCTCATTGTCGCAGGGGGTTGCAAAAGAAAAAGGAGTCCAGCAGCTTGTTCAAGACGTGGTAATGCCAGTTGTTAATGGTAAGAAATACAATCCCAAGCTCGAAATAGGCAATTTTCTCTATCAAGTGCATTAATATATCATTATATTTTACTTTGCAGAAGAATTAGCAAGAGGAGTTTTTATTCCCAGCGGTGTTCTCAAAAATGCTTTTGTCAGTATTGAGAAGGTGAGAATATTCTTCCTGTATAGTGCAATGTCCAACAACATGTTTACTTTGTAAGTGATAGTGCATGGTGACTTACACGGCCCAAAGTGGGCTGTGTAAACGAGCGCCGATCAATGAGACAGCTTGTTGATCGGCGCTCGTTTGCTCCTTTCACAAGGAACTAGAATGGGGACGTTTTCCTGTTTACAGGGAGATGTGGTGCCGACAACGATAAAAGATTATGCATTTAAAACTATGCAATCAGTCGATGAACGAACGACTTATCATTGCCCTGTTTACACAGGGCAATTATCGGGATCGAGCATTCTATGAAAGCTTGTTTGCCCGATAATTGACCAGTGTAAAAGGGTCTTTAGTGGTAAGACTTGTTGCTCTGCAGCAGTGAGAACCTAAAATTAAAGGAATTTTCTCGATAAAGATATTTATGGTATAGCACTTGGAGATGCGAGAGATATCCAATCGGTGGGGCCTGATCACCGTAGCCCTACAAATGTGGTCTCGGAAAAAAAGGTGAGCTGAGCCAACAAGAGACATGGTGCTTTCCTAGTGCCACTGCCACTTTATTCTAGTGATAAGCATTGATGGCATATCCTAGTGGCATGCTTTTAATGTTATGGTAAGATAGCCCCACTCTTGTTCTTCAAGGACTCACACACTTGGCAATCCACAATGAAAAATGGTCAAATTTGCTATTATGTGTGGAAAATGCATACATGTTTAAGTAATGATTTACTAACAATCCTTAGGGTCCTCTTACACGGCCTGACCTGGGCCGTCTAAACGAGCACCGGTCGACGATACAGCTCGTTGATCGGCTCTCGTTTGCTCCTTTCACATTGAGCTATGTATCGGGACGAGCAATCGTTACTACGATCGCTTGTCCCCATATATTTCCATCCTGTCGGCAGCACATCTCCACAGGGTAATGATTGGGAATAAGCGTTCTGTGAACACTCATTTGCCCTATAATTGGCCCATGTAAAAGGCCCTTCAGTTTATTGGTGGCAGATGGTTCCTTTGCCTTCATCTCACTTTTCAGGTCCGGCTGCATAGACAATATGTCCACCTGTGTATGGCCACTGCTGTGAATGCAAAGCAAGGAAGTACCTAAAATGAGTGCCTTTCTACAGGAGTCTTTTATCCAAAAGGCCAGTTGCCAGTGTAGACTATGAAATCACAAGTAGAACAGGTTCTCTGAGATTTTAAATCGCAGAAAAGCATGGAGCTCCTAATTATCTAACCACATGACAAACAAGTGTCCAGAATTTAGAGGGAAAGTCACGGAATTCCTGGCTTTGTCCTGGAATATCATACATCTGCCCTGATAAGCGGCATCAATCATAGATCACGCCTGATGGAATTACCCAAGCTCTGACTCTGCAGGTTAGCGAGAGATATCTGCATTTGATGGGCTGCTGACTGGCTGCTCAAATATAAGCTCCTGTTAGTAGAGAGCAGAACAAAGCCATGGAGGAAATAAGAGTGTTGTATTCTAGGGACATGCGCCTGACACATTTGAATGGGTATTTCTATAGCAGTTACTACTCTGTGGGCCCTTTTATGTGATTATTCAGGGTCACTGCTGTGTGGAGACACAATTTTATATATAAAGCTGCTTGGTATGCGCAATGGTGTGGGATATTATTACTTTACTGGCACTACTATTCTGCCTACACTATTGTAATGTGGAATATCTGCAGGGTGGCACCACTGTGCAGGTAGCATCTGATCCTAGTGTAGGGACAGTCCACAATTCAGGGCTCACTGTCATCATTAGTTCTGGGAGCATTTAGAAAACACCATCTTGCATCTTTAAAAAAATTGTTGTGGCACATGCTTATAAGTTTCCAAAACTGAGACTAGTAAAGAGTAGCTTATTGTGCCCCCCCCCCCAAAAAAAAAAATATTACTGTTCACCCCTGTACCATGTGTAAACTTAAAACTGATGAGAGCATTGGTGTTTTTTTGTATGTGAATAAGATTACAATTCTTTATTTCAGGGATTTGCGATACTGGCAGCTGATTTGAAGTAAAAATCTACAAACATGTGGCTTCAGATGACGTGCAATTGTATTTATTCTACATCTAACCAGCAAGGATTGTGTTATTTTCTTTATGGGTTACAAGATTAATTTTATCTGTCCATTTCCACAAGTTAAATGACCCAAAAGATGTCTGACAGCTGCTAATAATCCCTACCTCCATAGAGTGAATATGTGAGCTTGGCCATGCTAAATGTATCTGTTAATGGAGAAATTGACATCTTAAGGCCTGGATCACAAATTTACTGCAGTTTTTGGTGCCGTTTTTAGGCTAAGGCTGGGTTCACACGACCATGTTACGTCCGTAATGGACGGAACGTATTTCGGCCGCAAGTCCTGGACCGAACACAGTGCAGGGAGCTGGGCTCCTAGCATCATAGTGATGTACAACGCTAGGAGTCCCTGCCTCTCCGTGGAACTACTGTCCCGTACTGAAAACATGATTACAGTACGGGACAGTTGTCCCGCAGCGAGGCAGGGACTCCTAGCGTCGTACATAACTATGATGCTAGGAGCCCGGCTCCCTGCAGTGTGTTCGGTCCGGGACTTGCGGCAGAAATATGTTCTGTCCTTTACGGACGTAACATGCTCGTGTGAACCCAGCCTTAGTTTTTTGAGACACAAAAGAAAGGAGATAAATCAGTCCTTTCTTTACACTTTCCTTTCTTTTGGAACCTTGTGCTTGGCTCAAAAAACTGCATAAAAACTGTGTGTGTCATCCTGGCCTTAATTTTTTGCTGTATCAGGGATTTTATTCCAAAAAATTCAATGATATCTTCACTTCTTTAGAAAACATATTTTAAGATGTAAAAATTCACAACAAACTTCTTTACTGAACTTTCCTGTTGTATATATTTTATATAATAAATGCATGGATTTGTACACAAATAAATGTGGTTCACTTACTGTATATGTGATGTACACTTTCTAACTTCTATAACTTTGACACTCAGCATCTACAGTATATAAAAGTATGTATAGTGTCTATTCAGTGTGCCTCTTAATATTAGATGACCCATATGGGCAAGCACTAGGCAGAGGTTTGTGATGGAGGAGGGATATGGCAGATCCATAGAATTAATCAATGAAAAGTCAATTTAAAGGGCTTGTCCGATTTCAGCAATATGTTGTATAATTAAAAGTTATGCAATTTTCCCAATACCGTATACTTTCTGTATTAATTCCTCATGGTTTTCAAGACCTCTGTTTGTTGTTATTCAGTAGGAAACTTGATTGGTTTTTTTTCAGTGAAAGTTTTTTGTCCATGGTCATGTGATGGCGCACAGATGGTGGGATCGTTAGAAGACACAGCTCTGATACACGTACTGTAACTAACGGGTCATGCACCTGTGTGTCCATCACATGACCGTGGACAGAATTGTATCCGCTGGAAGTAAACGATGAATGTTCCTAGTGAATAACAACAAGCAGAGATCTTGAAAACCGTGAGGAATTAATACAGAAAGTATAGAATATAGAAAGTTGTATAACTTTTAATTATACAAAAAGTAACATTAATTTACTGAAAGTGGATAACCCCTTTAATGTTTCATATCTAAATATCTGATTAATATTAACGATGATAATACTACAACAGCCTGACGACGTAGAAAGCAATGCTAACACCACATACTTTATACACTATGAAATTCCCATAAATGTATCTCCATAGAACATGTTATTCACATAGATATCGAATATGATGCTCATGGTGGTTACTAATTGTGACCACCAAATCTTATTTTTAATTAGAGTGAATATTATATAATTTAAAGATGTTTTTTTTAACAATATGATACTTTCTAAACATTTCTTGACAAGAAAACATTTTTAAATGGATAGAGATGAGCATAGGTCTCATGCATATGGCCGAACTATGGATCTCTGTTGCACAGATGTATAATAAATAGTCTGCTATGGGCCAATACGGTACCTCATTGTGTCACCAATTGTGTCATTGTTTCACCAATCAGATGCGCACAAAGTTTTCTCCCAGATTCGTACAGAAATATTTCCTTTGTATACTGCATTAGGCTCTATTCATGCTGCATTCGTAGTGTACATTTGCATATGTGCTAGGAAAATCTCCAAACGAACATACCAAACATACAGCCTGGAAGTACAGCAAAAAATAGTGTAGTACCGTGTTAGCCAGAAACAATATGCAATGTTAAATACTTTGTGTCAAAAAAAGACAAAAGTATAGTAGGTATGATACCTTTATTGTCTAACCATAAGGCTGGGTTCACACGACCTATTTTCAGACGTAAACTAGGCGTATTATGCCTCGTTTTACGTCTGAAAATACGGCTCCAATACGTCGGAAAACATCTGCCCATTCATTTGAATGGGTTTGCCGACGTATTGTGCCGACGACCTGTCATTTACGCGTCGTCGTTTGACAGCTGTCAAACGACGACGCGTAAAATTACTGCCTCGTCAAAGAAGTGCAGGACACTTATATACATTATATGCAGGACACTTATATACATTATATGCAGGACACTTATATACATTATATGCAGGACACTTATATACATTATATGCAGGACACTTATATACATTATATGCAGGACACATATACATTATATGCAGGACACTTCTTTGCAACGTAATTTGAGCCGTTTGTCATTGAAGTCAATGAGGAGCAGCTCAAGATTACGGGCGTCAAAGACGCCTCGCATAATGCGAGGAGGAGCTTTTACGTCTGAAACGACGCAGCTGTTTTCTCCTGAAAACAGTCTGTCTTTTCAGACGTAAAAGCCACTTCTCGTGTGCACATACCCTAAAAGTTCTATATGCAAGTTTTCTAAGCACAAAGGCTCCTTCGTCTGGCGAGCGGACCCTTGCCTGACGAAGGGGCTTTTGTGCTCTGAAAGCTTACATATAGAACTTTTATGGTCAGCCTGGAAGTATGTAAGTGTATGCCATACAGTTGGATACGTCTGCCTATGACTTCCAATGCAAAAAAAGAAACTGAACACAGTCGGCGATTTTGGCAGGATGACTTTGAGTTGAAGTATTAAATCGCAGCTACACTGGTCATTTTTAGTGAACCACACAGGTGCTCGGTAACAACAGGGTGAAATCCCAGGTACGATATCCGGAAGGAAGAGGGAAGTCCGGCAACTCTGTGCAGTAAAATTGTATTCTTTTATTCCAAATATGCAAAACCAGAAGGCATGCTTCAACACAGACAAAGATAGCTTGTGTGGTTCAGGTTACACTAACCCTTAGGCTGGGTTCCCACGTGGCGTAAATGCTGCAGAATTTCCACAACGGAATTCTGCATTTACAGTAGCAGAAAAGTTAATGAAATTTAGAAAACCTCAATCCCATGCTAAGGAAAAAAAACGCACAAAAGTTATGCAGAAAGTGTTCTGCTGTGCGACTTTCAATTCCGCAGCGTGTCAATTTACGCTGCCTGTTCTGTGCGGAGATTTGGCCCATAGACTTTAATGGGGAGTATAAATGCAGCAACAGGTTTGTTTTGCTTCGGTTTTTACTACGTTTACACAATATGCTCAGCAAATACTCACTATTTGGTGCAGATTTCTGTGATAGATTTACCAGCGTTTTGAGGATCGAGATAAAATATTTTGATATACTTTTTTCTTTATTTGTTTATTGGTATTAGTAGTTACTAGCACAGTCCCAATATGCATTGACGCTACTGACACCAATAGTAAAATAGTATTTCAATAGTATATTTTATCTTAATCTTTACTCTTTATTCAGAAATACTGAACCGGAATAGTAGCTCAGTGTCCCAAAGTGATCACCTTGTAATAAATTGCTGTCATTATTATAGAATTGATTGTGTATAGTTGTAATAGCGATTATTTTCCACAAAAACTTCACAAAGAACTTTGAGTGAGGCGTTTTTACCTAGAAAAAAATTGCAGGTCCATGGTGAAGTGGACTGAAAAAGAAAGACCACAATTTGTTTAATATACAGTCGTGGACAAAATTTTTGGTACCCTTCCGTTAAAGAAAGGAAAACCCGCAATCGTCACTGAAATAACTTGAAACTGACAAAAGTAATAACGCATTTTAATTTACTGAAAATCAACTAATGTAAATCAGACATTGCTTTTGAATTGTGGTTCAACAGAAATGTTTTTTAAAAAAAACAAATGAAACTGCCCTGGACAAAAATGATGGTCTCCTTAACTTAAAGAGGCTCTGTCACCACATTATAAGTGGCCTATCTTGTACATGATTTGATCGGCGCTGTAATGTGGATTACAGCCGTGTTTTTTATTTAGAAAAACGATCATTTTTGATGGAGTTATGACCTATTTTAGCTTTATGCTAATGAGTTTCTTAATGGATAACTGGCCGTGTTTTACTATATGACCAAGTGGACGATGTGGAGAGAAGTGTATGACGCTGACCAATCAGTGACCAATCAGAGTCATACACTTCTCTCCATTCATTTACACAGCACATAGTGATCTTACTAGATCACTATGTGCAGCCACATACACACACATTAACGTTACTCAAGTGTCCTGACAGTGAATATACATTACCTCCAGCCAGGACGTGATGTCTATTCAGAATCCTGACACTTCGGTAACTTTTGTGTGTGATCTACAGCAAGGCAAGCGTAATCTCGCGAGACTACGCTGTAAACTGTCATTTAAAACGAGATTACGCTTGCCTTGCTGTAAATTATACACAAACGTTACTGAAGTGTCAGGATTCTGAATAGACATCACGTCCTGGTTGGTAGTGATGTCTATTCACTGTCAGGACACTTGAGTAACGTTATCTCTGTGATACTGCCTGATGAAGGAGCTCCGAAACACGTTGCTCTTATGATCATAATTAAAACCTGTAGCGTCCAGGGCCACGGGCCGTCGGGTTTACTCACCTCCCGGCGCCCACAGCCATGGATCCGTCAGCGCTGGTCCCCATCTCCTTCCTAGGAGACGCCAGCGCTCACTTCTGCTCCAGTCTGCTGTGTTCCATAGGGTGCGTGCGCACGCTCGTGCCCGTCCTTAAAGGGCCAACGCGCGCACAAAGGAAATCGTCATCATCATCATCAACTGCCACGATTTCCTGGTCTATAAGAAGGCCCCAGGCCTTCTGATCCTTGCCTGAGCATTGTTAGTTTTCCCAGTCTGTCTTACAATGGTCCCTTAGTGTTTCTTGTTCCAGTTGTTACCCGTGCCTTGTTACCTGTTCCTGTTTCCCGTGCTGTGCCTTTAGTATTGAGTCGTGCCACGTCCTGTGTCATCTGCCACGTCCGGAGGAATCTGCCACGTCCTGTGTCATCTGCCACGTCCGGAGGAATCCGCCACGTCCTGTGTAATTTGCCACATCCAGAGGAATCCGCCACGTCCTGTGTCATCTGCCACGTCTGGAGGAATCCGCTACATCTGGCGCAACCTGTGTCATCCGCCACATTTGGCGTTATCTGCTGCACCCATCTCCATCAGTGCCAGAGCTGCGGCCACTGTCTGGACTATCCAGGTACCCTTGTGCTGGACTTTGTATTGCTGGGGTTTCCTGTTATTTGCCCAGCTGCCTCCCCGCTATGGCGGTACGGCCTTGTGGGTCCACTAACCCGCTTTGTAACAAAACCCTTTATTTGCACAACCTCAACGTTACTTTTGGCTATTCATTACTGGGTACCACTCAAAGGATTTTCACAAGGAGGGAACAGCGCCACACCAAGGTTTCTTTTAAGGTATAGCTTCCTCTGAATTTACGTATACAACTTTTTTCCCGTACTGATTAGGGCCAGTTCACAGAGATTTTGGCGCTGATTTTGCTGGGTTAACCCGGTCAGGATCAGCGTCAACAAATGGCCGAAATTGCCCCTCATTGATTTAATGGGAGGCAGAGACTTATTTTCCCGGACGGCATATCCGCCTCTGACCTCCCATTGAAATCAGTGGGAGGCATAAAAAAACTGCTGTGCTCATTTATGAGCGTTTTTCTGCTGCACTTTTTGCCTGCGCTCCTTGTATTAGCTTCAATGGCCGCAGGCGAAAAACGCTGCTAAACAACATGAAAAAATACGTGCAGCTTCATTCCTGAAGGAATTCTGAGGCAAATGTTTTCTGCCTGCAAAAAAAAACTCTGTGTGAACAGGGTGTTATGGGGATTGTTCACCTCATTCGACTCTATTCACATAGCGTTTTTAAACACTCCCGATGCAAATGCCAAACATATCCATAGGGCTCCATCTATCCGATGAATGGCAAGAACCCTTTTGGCATCCGCTGGGCCGGTGTGTGTTGGCATCATTTTTTTAACTTTGTAGAAAAGTGTAGTTTGGTGCTCTTTCCTATACAGAGGCATCTGGTAAAAAAACAAAAACATATAGCGCGCAGTATACTTTTTTTTTTTTAATCATTAGAGCGTATAAGCGACGTCCGCAGCTCAGTACACAGTTACATTCCTTTGGGCTCCTCCCCCCGGTCACGTGACTCTAGCGTCATCCTTCTTCCACCCTCTCGCTGACGCAGCAGCGGCGCGTCCTCTGCCGGTACGGAAGTTTGTCATTGACGCTAGTTATCACCGGAAAGGTACCTTGTATGGTGGCAGCGCGCTGCTCGTGTGTCACCCTGACTTTCTAAAGTGTGGTGCGCTGTAATGGGCAATAAAGACACTGGTGCGTGATATGAGCTTAAAGGTGCATTCCATTCGGATATTGTACTTAAGTTTGAGCAATTCCCTGATGTTACTTTAGTTGCTCCATTCATTGGTGTTCCACTAATTACCGTGCACGTTTTGTGGCGCTGTTGTGCCGGCTTTAGACTACAAGCATTGTTCACGGCAGCCTCTGTTTTATGAATGGGCTGACGGTACGTGACAGCTAATGTTCTATTGCAGTCAACAAAATACAGGCTGCCATAAACGGCTTCAACAGAAAAGTGAGCAATTATTGGAAAAGAAAGAAAAAAGGCTAGATGGCAGTTTGCGTGACAACTGCAGTGGTTTCCAACAAAAAATCCAACCATGTTGCATTGCTTTTGTGATTGTCTGATCCTTTTTTTTGTTGTAGTATGTATAGTAACAGGAAAGGGAAAGGGGAAAGTAGTGTGATGAATTAATTTTGAAAATAATAAATTCTTTATTAGTAAATAGTTAAAATAACAATGTTAAATGAAAATACGTAGTGCCAATGACCCCTCACTTGACACTGTAGACAAATAAATGTCTTACATAATCTTACTCCGTTATAGATAATATATAAGCAATGGGACGAGTAGCCTAAATCTTGTGAACATGTTTTTTACATTAGTTAGCCCACAAATGTTAATGCTAAAGCAAAGTGTTGTAAAAAATACACTGCTAGAGCATTAACTCTGGTTAGTGGTACTCAGATCTCTATCATGCTGTGCTGAAGGTTCCTTCATCGGGCTGTAATATTAGCCCAGCGATGGAGGAACCTAGTGAGGTGACAGTCACTGCGTGTCTATCAGATTGCACAGAGACCAGAACAGCATACAAGGTACAATGATGAGCACGGTCAAGTAAGGCTGAGTTCACACAACCTATTTTCAGACGTAAACGAGGCGTATTCTGCCTCGTTTTACATCTGAAAATAGGGCTACAATACGTCGGCAAACATCTGCCCATTCATTTGAATGGGTTTGCCAACGTACTGTGCAGACAACCTGTTATTTACAGCTGTCAAACGACGACGCGTAAATTGACTGCCTCGGCAAAGAAGTGCAGGACACTTATATATATTATATGCAGGACACTTCTTTACAACGTAATTTGAGCCGTCGTTCATTGAAGTCAATGAAGAGCAGCTCAAGATTACGAGCGTCACAGACGCCTCGCATAATACGAGGAGGAGCATTTACGTCTGAAACGAGGCAGCTGTTTTCTCCTGAAAACAGTCTGTCTTTTCAGACGTAAAAGCCTCTCATCGTGTGCACATACCCTAAGAGAGAGTAACACAGGATGAGCCGGGATCAGGTGTCTGGGTGCTTGTCAGCACGTCCAGTGCAGCTTCGCACGGTCCCTCGCTGTGGGCAGCTACGTCTCACTGGACACACACTATGTGTGCAGCATCGACGAGAGACTGTTGAAGCGACAGTCTCTGCGTTCTTATGAGGCTGCTCAATGATCACTACGGCATGCAGTAGACAGTGCCGTTCGTGACCAATGACCAGGGAGTTAAAACCTTTGGGCCGTGATCAGCAGTCTGGGTGCTTGTCAGCACGTCCAGTGCAGCCTCGTACGGTCCCTTCGTTTGAACTGCTATAGTTCACTGAGCACACATACTGTGTGCAGCTTCAGTGGTAGAGGCATAGAGGAGTCCCTGTCTCTAGCAGATATTCTGCCACAATTATTAGTTGGAGACCGATGTCTCAATTTACGGAGTATGTGTTTAAGCATGTAAAATTGTTGTCCGTAAAACACCCGACGCGCGTTTCGCCGGTTAGTTAGTTTTACTATTTACTAATAAAGAATTTATTATTTTCAAAATTAATTGATCACACTACTTTTCCCTTTCCTGTTACTATACATACTATATCATAATTCGGTGGTGTACACCTAGTGTGAATCTTATTGCTCCAACATTCTATATAAAATTGTACGAGGGTAATACCGATCAATACATATTACTTTTTTTGTTGCCATAGAAAACCTTTGCGGATGCAGTAGTCCAGCGGTTTTACCGTAACTAACGGTATGTCCACACATAGCGCAAATACTGCGGCTTTTACGCAACGGATCTCATTGTGATACACCGCAACGTAATACATTAGAGATCAAATTTCATCCACACGCTGCGTAACAAATATGCCCAAAAAATCGTTCATAAATTAACTTGCAGTGCTTTTTTTTTTATTCCGCAGCATGTCAGTTTATGTTTTGTGTTTCCACATTGAATCCAATGGGGAGGTAAAACCTGCAACAAATAGCAGATGTTACGATTTTTGCGACGGAAAAATAAATAAATCTTCTAGTTACCCAGAATTCTCTGCTTCTGTGTCCAGGCCAGCCTCTCGGGGTGACGTTTCATCCCATGTGACTGATGCAGCCAATCACAGGCTGCAGTGATCACATGGGATGAAACGTCATCTCAGAAGGCCGGGCTACAGGACATCAGAGGGACGTGTCGCCATGACTACGGGTAGGCATAAGCTTTTTTTTTTTTGTGAGTTTTTTTCGTCTGAAAATAGGCTGAGGGGTCCAGGGCGGATATGCTGTGCAATTTTATGCAGCGTATCCGCCCTGTGTGAACATGGCCTCATAGCTTATTTACTAAGAGGTGTTAGAGAGGTTTCCTTTGACCATGGTGGTGCAGTTCCCTACACAGCAGGTGGCCGGGAGCTCCGCTGCACAAAAGAAATGGCGAATGTTTTTTATATATGTAATGTTTGTGTTTTTTGTCCTATATTAAATACACAACTTTTCTAATTTTCTATAACTGCAGGTATTATTCTTCCCTCTTCATGGAGCCTGTTAAAGTTTCTCGCCTGCTCTGTCGTGCCAAGGTGTGGTTTTCCTGTCGCAGTTTAAGTTCCAGCATCTCACGTGCTCCGAGAGCCACGGCGAGGAAGGAAGAGTTCAGATCCAGGGTAGCTGCAGGGCCGCACCTTAAAGACTTTGTTAACCCCACCCCAGCCAGTTCTGTGCCTTCATCTATCGAAGAAGATGATGATGTTCCTCATTATATTACAGAGCGTCCCTCACCGGCATATAATAAAGGTTTGGATTGGGACTTCACACATATATTTCGCTGTTTGCTAAAACTGCATTCACAATTCATGACTATTCTCCATAGGAGTGTTACTTCTATACCAGTGCTATGAAACAGATCTAACGGATATAACTGGGGTGAAGTGAGACTTTAAAGAGGCTCTGTCACCAGATTCTCAAACCCCTATCTCCTATTGCATGTGATCGGCGCTGCAATGTAGATAACAGTAACGTGTTTTTTTTTAAAAACTTTCATGTTTGGCCAAGTTATGAGCTATTTTATATATATATATATATATATATATATATATTTATATGCAAATAAGCTTTGAAATGGACAACTGGGCGTGTTTACTTGTTTTACTAACTGGGCGTTGTGAATAGAAGTGTATGATGCTGACGAATCAGTGACCAGTCAGCGTCATACACTCCTCTCCATTCATTTACACAGCACATAGTGTTCTTACTAGAACGATGTGCAGCCACATACACAAGTGTCCTGATAATGAATACACATGACCTCCAGCCTGGACGTCTCGTGTATTCAGAATCCTGACACTTCTGACTCTTTTCTTTGAGATTTCCAGCAAGGGAAACTAAATCTCGTTTACCTCCGTAATCTCGTGAGATTACGTGTGGCTTGCTGGAATCTCACAGAAAAGATTCAGAAGTGTCAGGATTCTGAGTACACATGACGTCCAGGCTGGATGGTCATGTGTATTCATTATCAGGACACTGCAGTAACGTTAATCTCTGTGTATGTGGCTGCACATCGCTGCTGTGTAAATGAATGGAGGGGAGTGTATGACGCTGACTTGTCACTGATTGGTCAGCGTCATACACGTAAACACGCCCAGTTAAAAACACAATACACGCCCAGTTGGACATAACGAAAAAAAAACGCCCAGTTGTCCATTTCAAAGCTCATTTGCATATATATAAAATAGCTCATAACTTGGCCAAAAATGAACGTTTTTAAAAAAAAACAAAAAACGTTACTGTTCTCTACATTGCAGCGCCGATCACATGCAATAGGGATTTCAGAATCTGGTGACAGAGCCTCTTTAAAGCAAATCTGCCAGCCGTCGTCCTATTAGCCAAAATGGCACAAAAAGATAATGTGCCATTTGGCTAATAGGAGCAATTAAGGAATATAATTTGGTTAATTCATGAGGGTAGCGCTCCCACCGCCTCTCCGCCCTCCTCACAGTGATTGACTATCTGCAGACGCAGAAGCCCGTTAATTATTCCATTTTCTTTTAATGATTTACTATTTTTCTATTTTTTTTTAACTTAAATTTACATATTTTGTCCCTTCAGAGGACTTGACATGGCCTAATAGGCAGTTACCTGCGACAGAACTGGGGGCCTTAGTTAGGCCCCTGGCTGCCATGGTAACCAGTTGACACCCCATGATCGCACCGTAGGACACCGACGGGCTGACAGATGGAGCCGGCCACCCTCTGTCAAACAACTTATCGGCCACGGTCATGTTAGACATAAGTGGTTAAACGGACGGTTTCAATGTCCTGCAACAAATTTGTTCCTCCACCAATTTAAATAATGCGATGGACTTGAACCCCGGACTCTAGTAGGGGGTCCCTGCTTCCGAAGCCCCAGCAATATTACCCATGTGCCATAATCTCATTTACTTGTCCTTATGTGTTGATGGAATACACAATAATACCCGATTATCCAGTTTGCTCTTGTAATTTCTATTGTTATCTTATTTGGCCGCACTTAGGAGGTTGTAACATAAAACCGGATATTTAATGTTGATGAGTATCCAATATATGTCCCATTTGTGATGCAAGGTCAGTCAACTTGGTCTAAATTAGGCATTTGCTATAAAGCTCTTGATATGTATTGCACAAATATTTAATAATGTTACTATAATATAATCTGTCTCCTCCCTCCTTTGCTCTTGTTAGCCTCCTCCAAAAACTGCAGCAAGGAGAGGGAAGAGACGGATTGGCGAAACACCCTAGTGGGCATTCTAATTCCAGGCCCAGCTCTGTAATGGCAAAATGCATTAATGGAAACCTCATGGTTACAAAAGTTTACCTAGTTAGTGCTAAAAGTTCAGGGTGCGGTATACTGTATATACTTACCCAATGGATGGCGAGGCTGTGCAGGAAGCTCTGTCTTTCAGCACCTCTGGACCAATCACCTTCACAGCGAGAGCACTTGGTAAACCCTTTACTGCCATCTTGTTTGTCTTTTGAGAGGTGCCATTTAAAGGGGTTGTCCGAGATACCATCATATTTTCAAAAAGTGTTTCATACATTTCCCCTTATACAGACAACCTAAATAAAGCAGTATTTAAAAAAATAAATAAATCCACTTACCACATATCTTCTTTGAATTTAGCGCCGTTTGTTTACATGCGCTCCAGGTCCGGTTTGTTTGTTTCCTTCTGCATTGCAGGCTGTAATGAGCGTGCATGTACAGCCTACTGAGAGTTCATGTGAGCTGTCCTTGCTCGTCCCCGCTGACATCCACTTTGCGCTGTGAGGAGTAATTTATTTGGCACCCCAACATTTCTGTAAATGTCATCCCCCATCTCTGTAGATGTCACACTCCCCCTCCCCCACCTGTACCTAGCGCTACTGTACGTAGCGCTATTGTACCTCACCGAAGGAGCGGAATCCCACTGTGGTCGTGTTTTCCGCTCCTGGACATCAAGCGATCCGTTATGGACCGGAATCACCGGCCACAGTGGCGCTAAGTACGTAAAGGCGGGGGCTGTTTGTGGGGGGTATATACAAGTGTATGTAGTTATAAAACAAATAAATGTGCCGGTGCTGACATTGTACCTCGTAGACCGGGATAGTCGTACGACACGATGCAGGACCTGGGGCAGGAAGTGACGTCACAGCGTGATCTCTCGAGGACACGCTGTGTGTCTGTGCACTGCCAGAAGCTGGGTGGTAACGAAGAGAAGTGGATGATGCTGATTTGTCAGCATCATACACTTCTAGTCACAACACCCAGCTAGTAAAACAAGTAAAAACGCCCAGATGTTACACACACAATACACGCCCACTTGGACATAACTTTAAACACGCCCAGTTGTACTTAAGAAAGGCTCATTTGCATAAATATAAAAATGGTCATAACTTGGCCAAAAATGCTCGTTTTTGAAAAAAAAAAAAAGTTAGTCTTATCTACATTGCAGCGCCGATCTGCTGCAATAGGAGATAGGGGTTTGAAAATCTGGTGACAGAGCCTCTTTAATATGTGTGTATTGAATCAAGTAATCTAATATGAATAATTCCATTTACTATAATATTTTTTTTATATTTTTAGTTTATTTTGAGACCTATGGATGTCAGATGAATGTAAATGATACAGAAATTGCCTGGTCTATATTACAGAAGAGTGGATATGTCAGAATTAATGCCGCTACAGAGGTAACAGATGCATTAAGGGGCGAATGTGCTCACTGTATTATGTCATTCTGAAAACAAAATACTCTGAAATTCCCTTATTCTGATTTCCCATCTAGTCTGATAATCCACCATTTCTCAGCAGATGATTGTTAACATTTGATGTGGGGCTTAGATGTGAGTTTTATATACTGCCCATTACAAGACACCGCTCGCTGACCGGCTAGTTACGGTTATCAAACAATGACGGTTTCCTTTTACTTTTCGAGAACTTTTCTCCTTAGCAGCGGCTCTATTCTGTCTTCCAGTCGCTCGGATCACTGTGATCGACAGGTTTCTCTCTATCATAGTCAGCTGGGCGGGGGAAGCCGTCCAGAACACACTTCTTGGAGTATGGCCGCATGACTGTTTTAAGAAAGTTTTTTTCGTAAAACGCAGCAATTTACAGTAATACAAAATGTATTCGGATTGTGGGATCGTTGAATTTTGCCGACAGGATCCCTTAAAGATTAACAGTAACGTTTACATTTCAGTTTTCTTTTGTTGCCAGTTTTACATGTTTAATAAAAACGTTTCTTTCTTTTAGGCAGATGTCATACTTTTGGTCACTTGTTCTATCAGGTATTGTTGATGTATATGTGCCTGTGTACATTAAAATGTCTATGGCTGATCAGCAAAAAGTTACCGACCAGACAGCGTTTTAGCAGTGGTGGGGGGGGGGGGGTGTTCACCTGTGCTATGTTTGAGCTTAAGTACTGTCAGACGTATGATGCTTTACAAGTATTCATGATGGTCCCTGCTTCAGGACCAGTGCAGCAATATATGACAATGTTCCTGCAATCCAGAATTAGAACTAAATTAGAAATAAGGAATTCCAGAGCATCAGTATTCTGGATTGACAGCATTTTCTGTATACGGTTGTATGAAAGAGTCATAACAAAAGGAAATGGCTTATATTGATATTGCAGATCTTTTACAGACAGAGCTAATAGTGGCTTTTTCTGGATAGTTTTGTATTTTGTACAGTAAAATTCCTTTAATTTACCATTGACGGGACCTGACAGATGGCAGACCATCAAATATTTTTGATTATCGTTCGGTCATAGAGACATTACATGCCATTCCTGCTTCAGAAAAAAATTATGACTGCCCGCAACTTCCCCAATCAACTAATCACCATGGCGACTTCATTTTCCAAAGTGGTTGTGGATCCCCTTTAAGGATAGAAAGCCCAAAATCTTAACATAAAATCTCAAAATGTTAACATAAAATCCCCTACTATAATTATTATTTTTTTTAACTGAAAGGATTTCCTAACTAGTTCTCTCGGCTCAGTCTTCTGTTCTGATCTTGTGAAATTCTACATTATATTGCAGTTTTATGATCGAAACAAGTGCTTGATTCTTAGACTTTCCGGATGATCAGATTAAAGGCATTTTACTGTATTTAGCCATGTTCTAGTAATGTAGTGCTGTATGATTGCTTGTGTCCCAGTTAAACACAACATTCATCCCACACTATTGGGGGAAAGAGATGTAATGAAGAAATGTTGCATTTAGTTTTGAAGGGGTGTTGGTTCATCACAAATACAAGACCCCAGGCATATTGCTTTGGAATTCTGGTGCTTACTTCCGGTTAGCCATCATGGTACCATTCTTATTACATAAGTGAAGACATATTAATGTTTATTTGCAGAGAGAAGGCAGAACAGACTATTTGGAACCGGCTAAAACAACTTGGCTTCATGAAGCGGAAGCGGTGCAAATCTCAAGGACCTTTGAGGATTGGTTTATTGGGTATGTCACACAGTAACTGCTTAAAAGATGGACATCCAAATAAATGTTAATACCTACATTGGAAAATAAATACATGAGTCTGTTAAACGTCAAATGTAGCAAATACATATACCTTCATTTTCAATTTTTGTGTTTGATTTTATGAAGGGTGTATGGCAGAGAGGCTGAAAGAGGAGATCCTACAGAGGGAGAAGCTGGTGGATTTATTGGCTGGCCCTGATTCATATCGTGATCTACCAAGACTACTTTCTGTAGCAGAGACTGGTCAACAAGCGGCTAACCTGCTTCTTTCTTTAGATGAGACCTATGCTGATGTCATGCCAGTTCAGACCTCTTCCAACAGTTTTTCATCCTTTGTGTAAGTTTGTATGTTGGGCGATTGCATCTCAGGAGTCAATTGTAGTTGCATTGGAGGCATCTACAACACTGATCTCTTTATACACTCTTATTAACCGTTCACATTTATGGCATATCCACAAAATGTGCCATAAATGCATGATAGATGCAGGTCCTACCCCTGGAACCCTCACCCATTTGGAGAACAGGGGTCTTGTGACTATCCCATAATGGCATGAAGCGGTGCCCATGTAACTCCCGTAGACTTAAAGGTGAGGTACACTTTCGAAAGCTTTTTCTTTTTTGTTTAAACATTTTTAAATTGACCTTTATTAATCAACCTACGTGTGATCGATGTCATGGCTGTCCTGTGTATTAAACACACACAGGACCCGCTCTCCGCTATGACGTCAGTTCAGCTGAACTGATGGAATCGGCTCATAGCGAACGAAACAGCTTCTATGTTTAGAGGATACGTAGACGCTGTATTGGATGAACTTAGCAATATTTGTAATAAAAGTAATTTGTTTTTTTAAATTACCTAAAACATTAATTTAATAAATAAAAATAAGCTTTCAAAAGATCACATAGCTTTTAAATGTAGAGGGCCGTGTGGCCAACTCACCATTGGATGCAATGTGGAAATCGGCAGCACAGACTGAGTGAACGGAAGTCACAGAACCCCTGTCCTTCTGATAGATGAGGGTTCCGGAAATGGGATTAGGGTATGGATGTGCCAAAATGTGTAAGATGGGAATACCCCTTTATAAAAGAAATTGTCACTTTGATGGGGGAGGGGTTCTGTCTCTATAAACTTTATCTAACTTTGATAACTACAAAGAATCCGTATCTGAGAACAACGGCTCTGCTAGCGAAAGTGCAGTTGTGATTGCATGGAAATACGCCTTTAACTGACACAACCTGCTCAAGGGGTTAAGCTTTTCTGTCAATCGCGTCTTCATCTCCAACTTTCTTCCATGCATTGTACTAATGAAATTGGGTTAAGTGACATTTTGAAACCGGTGACTATTGTGTGGTGTTTCTCTTTCTAGATCCATCATGCGTGGTTGTAATAATATGTGCACCTACTGCATTGTTCCATTCACACGTGGGAGGGAGCGGAGCCGGCCCGTCCACTCCATTTTAGAAGAAGTTCGAATGCTCTCTGGCCAGGTATGAACAGTAAAGGGGGGGGCAACCAGCACAAATATTTTTTCATACTGCAAGCTGAAAAAACCTTACTATATACCCCTTATGCCATCGTCTCCTCTGTAATAGGTCTGTGGGCACACGGCTATCAAAAGTATGCACTTCAGAGAACAGAAAAATGCAGGGTACAAATAGCGCTGCATATTAATATTATATTAGAAGACTTGTGATCTTCAATAAATATCTAATTACTATCGTTTAAAGTGTCAAGCCGTTGTGTATAGCAGCGCTATTTGTACCCTGCATTTTTTTGTTCTCTGAAGTGCGTTCTCCTGTATAATGTGTGATACCCTGGATACCCCTTAATAGGAACGTGCAAATCCAGCTATGTCACCTGGTTTCTTCAACATCTTCAGCAAAACTACCTGCATAAAAATATTATGGAGTCCGAAGTTATTCCACATTATAAATTTGTCAGCCGGCCTATTGAAGCCTAATATTGCCTATATTCACGGTGGACACCACATCTGGTACCTGGATATTCGCTCGACTTCAGTGTCTAGGAAGAAGACCACTGGTGTCCCTCTTATCAGGCTTCATATGTGGTAGTCTTCTGACCAAATAAAGTACCATTGAAAATTAATCTGACATGTCATTGACATGTGTCAGAAGAGAACATAAATTCAGTCCAAGAACTTGGATAACCAAGAGTTGTCAAAAGGAAGTGGTTGACGAGACCATTAACCCCCATGTGCTCCTCAAACTGTGTGGCATATCTCATTGGTGAGTCTCTTCCCAGGGGTTACTGAGGCTCAGTTAGGAAGCAGTTTTGACATTAGTTGTTTGTTGCAACATATTTGACTTCTTTTATGCTTATTTTAATATTCTACTGGAGCCAGTTCTTTTTAGCGTGACGAGGCCCCAGTGTGACCATGTTCTGGTTGGTGGGGCCATAGTGGAAAAGGGTTGAGGAGCCCCACTCTAACCTATTCAGCACCTCTCAGAAATTCCCATTACTGGAAATCTCTGGCATAACCTCCTAAGTATAGGGCCATTCACATCAGTGGTAGTTTGCGTTAAATGTTGGTGAAAATATGTTAGTAGTGCAAAGGTGTTGGGTGCTAAATTCGTTTTTTTAAAATTGGCAGAGGTACAAGCTTTCTGATCTGACCCCGTCACATGATCTACTGAAACCTTCCTATAATATGTCAACTAATAGGTAATTGTTCCTGTGAAGTTTCTATATGAAGGAAAGTGTTCATTTTAGGTTTTATTTCTAATAATAAGGCAAATAGAAATGAATATGACTCTACCCTGAAAACATGACCTTTAAACATATTTTTGAATCTGTTTTGTTGTTTTTGATCTGCAGGGGGTGAAGGAAGTGACATTACTCGGTCAGAATGTCAATAGTTACCTTGACGCGTCTTGGGTTCAGCTTCCTACTGCTGATTCCTCCCACCTTAGTCGCGGCTTCAGTACAATTTACAAACCAAGGCAAGGGGGACTCCGCTTTGTGGATCTTTTGGATCAGGTTTCCAGAATAGACCCGGAAATAAGAATACGCTTTACATCTCCACACCCTAAGGATTTTCCTGATGAGGTTGGTTTTGTGCATATTGGATGAGAAGTGAAATTTGGAGGACTTCTCATTAGCACAATGGGAATATGTATTTTATTTGACTTCCGTGGAGAAAAAAAGTTTTAACAGAACTTGAATAGTGCTTGTTGGTTCACTTAACCTTTTTAAAATGAAAGCAACCACTGGTAAAAATTAGAGGAGGATGAATGAATAATGTCCCATCAGATTGCTAAATTTAGACAAATACTAGTAGGGTCTGCCAAGAGCCGCATGTTAATGGTTTCATGGTAGCAACATGAGACTTCTATTGTACCTCGAACAGAGTAAAAATGAACTGAAAAGGACTAAAAATTATAAAGATATGTATGATTTCATGTTAAAGGGGTTGTCCCAAGATTAGATGTTATCCCCTAACCACCCGCTTGGTAATAACATGCTGATCGGTGGGGGTCCAACCGATGGGATCCCCACCGATCACAAGAACGCGGGTCCCGTTCCTCCGAATGAATGGAGCAGCAGGTCACGCATGCGCCCCACTGCTCCATTTATTCTCTATGGTACTTGCAGAGACATCCGAGCGCTGTACTCTATCTCTGACAGTCCCATAGACCGTGAATGGTGATGCAGTGCGCATTCACGACCTGCTGCTCCGTTCGGAGGAAAGGGACCACCGATCAGCATGTTCTCACCTATTCTGTGGTTGGGGGATAACATTTAACCCCTTAAAGTCCAAGCAGTTTTTTTATTTTTCGTCTTACACTTCCCGCATTCTCTGACGGAAAAAGTAAAAAAAAAGTTATGGCTCAAAGTGGTGTGAAGGCTTGTTTTTTGTGGGAGGAGTTGTAGTTTCTATTGGCACCATTTAAGTACCATATAATGTACTAGGAAACTGATAAAAAATTCTATGTGGGGTGGAATTCGAAAAAAACTGATTCCTCCATTTTCTTTTGGGTTTCATTTTTTACGTCATTCACCGTGCGGTAAAACAGACAAATTAACTTTATTCTGCTGGTCAATTCTATTACGGCGATACCAAATTTATTTAGGATTTTTTTCTACCGTTTTACTCCTTATACAAAGAAAAAATTATTTGCTAGGAAGAAATATCCATATTCTGAAAGCCATAACTTTTTTATTTTTTCGTCGAGGGCTTATTCTTTGCGTCACGAGCTGTGGTTTTTTGATCACTTTATATTAAATTATTTTTAACCGCTAAGTTGACCAAAAAAACAGCGATACTTGTGGTTTATGTCTTTTTTTTTTTTTTCTTTTTACGTCGTTCATGTGCGTGTTAAATAATATATTGCAATAGTTAGAACTTTTACGTACGCAGGAATATTAATTTTGTTTTTTACGTTCAGAGGATAAATGGGAAAAGTTTTATTTATTTTTTAAACTACTAAACTTTATTTAACTTTTTTTTTTACACATTGTTAGACCCCCTAGAGGATTTGAACCAGCGATCGTTCACTGGTCCAATACACTGCAAAACAAATGTATTGCAGTATATAGTAATTTTTACAGGCTTCTGTTAAGCCGTGTCACAAGGACAGAGAAAAGGGAGATCTGGGGGACTTTATTAGGCCCGTGGGCTGCCGTGACAACCATCGGCACCCCACGATCGAGTCGTGGGGAGGGGCAAAGAACTGTCAGGGGGGGCCGCCCCTCTCTTTAGAACGCCTCAGATGCTGCGTTCGGGATTGATCGCAGCATTTGAGGGGTTAAACGGCCAGGAACGGCGCATTTGCTGTTTCTGGCCGTTAGTGCCGGGTGTCAGCGCATAGTGATAAACCAAAACTCAATTCCAACACGATTATCCATTATAGTTGGACAACGGATCCATAAATATACAATGGAGTTGGACATGGTGAATCTAATATTTAATGTGAACAGTCCATTAGAAAAGTTTGAATTGGCTGTTTCGTTTATTCCCACAGTCAGATTGCATTTTTTTGTTGAGCGTTTCGCAAAGCCACATGAAACACGCGATTTGACTGCATCGTGGGACCCTTACATAACAGGAGAGACACCAAGGACTTAATCGCACAATATGATATTTAATATGTTTTGCTCTTTTAAGGTTCTTCATTTAATAAAAGAGCGTCATAACATCTGCAAACAAATCCACATTCCAGCTCAAAGTGGAAGTGACAGAGTTCTGGAAGCCATGCGTCGTGGGTAAGCATCCCACCCTCCCTCCCTACCTACCTTTTGTGGTTTCATGCATTTTTCATTACTGATCGTTGTTAGACAATCGAGAAACACTTCTTAAAGGAACCTGTGCTCATTTTCAATTGTATTTATTTTTGGGTGTTCTACATACTGAATCATTTCTCAGTCATTTGTTAAGCAGCCGCCCATGTATGTTAAACCGCGACAGATGTGGAGATTGAATAGAAGGCTGCTACTGCATAGGGTACAATCCCAGCAGTATGTAAACGGACATCTATCCTGTTTGAATGTTACAGACCTCCTGAATAGAATATCCTCTGTGCCAAAAGCGAAGGCTCACCTTCAAAAATGTTTTAACATGTCACTAAGACATGTAAGGGCCTGTTCACATCAGCGTTGGCTGTCCGTTCTGGGGTTCCGTCTGAGGTTTCCGTCGGGTGAACCCCGCAACAGAAAGTGAAACTGAAACCACAGCTTCAGTTTCCGCCACTATTGTTATCAATGGTGACTGAAACATTGCTAATGGTTTCCGTTTGTCACTATTCCGGCTGTTTTCCGGTTTTCTGACGGAATCAATAGCGCAGTCGACTCCGCTATTGATTCAGTCGTTAAAATAGAAACCAGCCGGAATGGTAACGAACGGAAACCATTAGCAATGTTTCCGTCACCATTGATATCAATGGTGACGGAAGCTGTGGTTTCAGCTTGACTTTCCGTTGTGTGGTTCTCCCGACGGAAACCTCCGACGGAACCCCGGAATGGACAGCCAACGCTGATGTGAACAGGCCCTTGGAACACAGAGGAAAAGTATCATTACTTTGAAAAATGATGTCTTCTTTAAATAAGGTTTTATCATAAACATATATATTATTTTTTTTCTGGGGGAGGGGGCTGTACACAATCACTTCTTGAACACTAATGGACTTTGATATCTCTTATTCAATTGACTATAATTCATTTAGGCTGCCATAAAGCGCACACGCCCCACAGCACTGTGTATGTAGACAATACAGGAAGGAAGTGTGTGCCTGCAATATGCCCCCCCAGGGATGATTTTTTTTTAAAAATAAAAGTTAAATAGCTACAATATTGAAAAGAAAATTCACATTATTTCTCTTCTACAGAATTAATTCTAATGATTAGAAAACTAAAATGAAATACATGAGACATTCCCTTTAAAGGTGAACCTTAGCTAAACTAAACTTTACCTAAAACCAATGTGTAGAATCTAAGCCTCCACAGGCTTTAACGCTTTATCCCTGCAAAAAAGATGTTTTTACTGCTGAGATATAGTCAGGTATGTAGCCAGTGTCATGGCCAGGAACCAGAATTGGGACAAGCGGGAATTTATGCACTGGAGCAGAGACAAGATACAAATGTTAAGTGATGGACCAGGGCCAATCCAAGACAGAAAACCAGGAATTGTAGCCAAAACACAACTTAGAAATGTGCGAGATCTAACCCTCCTTTTCATCAAAAAAAGACCTACTCTATAGGGAGCTGATCTCCCTAAAGGAATGCGCAGGGGCCATACACGTCACATTTAGAAGAGTTCAACCTGATGGACATATTTATTTTTTCAACCTATACAGCTTTTGTGTCTGCTACCATTACATTATTAAGGTAAGACAGTGTGGATTGTTTATAGGTCATGACTACCTCTAACACGATAGGAACTTTATGTTTACCTCCTTCATTGAGACTAAGAACGCCCACTATGTAAGCACCAAATCATATCTACTGGTATTGCGACAGCGCTCTGTGGCAGGTAATGCGTCAAACATTTTGCATAGACGAAATGAAGGCGGCATAGCTCCTGATAAACATTGGATAACATATATCGTCAGTAACTCTTAATTCTTGTTGAGATATTACGACACGTTAAAATCGTTTTTCTCCACAGTTACACCAGAGAAGCTTACTTGGATCTTGTACAAAATATCCGAGAGCACATCCCAGGTTTGTTGTCCCTTCCGTTTGGTGCTTCTTGTGATTTCATGTCCTCCATGTGCATTTACTCCACAGTTTTATTCCAGCTCCAGTGATCTCAGAATGAAGGGATGGTTTCCTGTATATCCTAAGTCACTCTAGTTATAGAGGACCGCTTTTATAAAGTTTGAATTGTATGTGTTTATGCCATAAGTATTGAGAGATCTGTTAGGGATGTTATGGTTTAAAGTAAAGAAGAAAACAAAAAAACAAGGGTCTTCTCTATGGGGTTTTGGAGCTGTAAAAACTTGCTTAGTAAAGGTGATATCCACCATTGTCATGGAAAAAATGTTTTCTAGATATATTTCTATTTACCTGGAGAGCTTTATGTTGAGCTATTTTATTGGGTCCATCCCGTACATCTGAATGGAATTGGTAAAAATCCCCCGACATGCCTCAGAAACAACCCCATTCAGATGTGTGGTAGGTTTATTATGTGACTGATCACTTTATAGCTAGTAATGCAAATTTACCTGAGCTATATTGAGAAACTGTATTCACCTTTAGTAGTTCAAGGAAGATTATAATGAATGCATCTTTTGCTGTTAATAGGTGTGAGTCTCAGCAGTGATTTTATAACCGGCTTCTGCCAGGAAACCGAGGAAGACCACCAGCAAACGTTGTCACTGTTACGTGAAGTATCCTACAATGCAGCTTTCCTGTTTGCCTATAGCATGAGAAAGGTGATTTGATGATTACAGACTTTAGTACTTGTACAATATAAAGAGATGGTTTTTTTTGTTTTTTTTTAACAATTCCAAAATTAAAACTTCTTTCTGCATCAGAAAACAAGAGCCTTTCATCGGCTGAATGACAATGTCCCACCTGAAGTGAAGAAAAGCCGATTGGAGGAACTTATATCAGTCTTCAGAGTGGAGGCAGAAAAAGTCAATCAAAGAGCAGTAGGAAGTACGCAGCTTGTCCTTGTGGAAGGAGTAGGTATCCGGCATGTCACTCTTAGGGCTCATTCTGAAGAGCGTGTGTTACATCCGTGTGACAGCCGTTAAAACAACGGCCGTCACACGGGCTCCTATATTTCTCTAGTCTATGGGGGATCCGTGATAACACGTCCTGCACGGGCGCACTTCGGACGTTAAAAATTGC
Source organism: Rhinoderma darwinii (assembly GCF_050947455.1). Classification (NCBI taxonomy): domain Eukaryota; kingdom Metazoa; phylum Chordata; class Amphibia; order Anura; family Rhinodermatidae; genus Rhinoderma; species Rhinoderma darwinii. Next base: position 40,993,843 of record NC_134699.1, on the reverse strand, counting down.
AGTTTTTCATGTCGAGGTTGGCCACGTTCGTGTAAATGTAGCTGTATAATAAATGTCCTGCAATAGATTGCACAGGTCATGATTGCAGATACTGTATTGTGGCCCATGCTGTGAAATGGGTGCATGCTGTTAGTCACTTGTGGAGCTCAATGAACACAAAGCAATGGTCCCTCAAATTATTTTAGCACTAGGCATAGAGCTCCAGATCTTTCTACAGGAGCAGTATATAGCTAGCTCCACAACTAAAACACTTTTCTGTAGTAGTATATTGTTTATATGGACCATTATACTTTAGACAACACGTGGTGTGGATTGTTCCTCCAAGGTTATGGTCAAACTTTCAGCACCAGGCAGCACTGCACCTAAACTAAATAGAACCGCTTCCACATCCGTTGTCAAGAGGCACTGCGAGTTCCAGGCAAAACCAGTCCGAGTGTCATTTGCATTTAAATTTAAAGGGGTTTTCCAGTCCCATGAAACTGATGGCCAATCCTCAAGATAGGCCATCGATATGTGATAGGTCAGAGTCAGACTTCTGGCAACCCCGCCCATCACCTGGGGCTGCAGCGCTACAAGTGTGTCGACGATTCACAGTGAGCAAGTAGAAATGAAGGGGAAGCAGCGCTCGTAAGCTTTTAAAAACTTTTGACATGTCTTCGTGTCATTTCAGAGGTTTTGATCGGTGGTGGGTCCGAGCACTGAGACCCCCACTGATCGCTAAAAGGTTGTCTGATGCTTTTAATTTTGTGGTAGTATATAGATGTAAATATATATAGGGAGGTAAATTATTATGTACTCTTTCCATTTTTCTTATCTCTTCTCCAGGTTAGTAAGCGCTCATCCTCAGAGCTGTGTGGAAGGAATGATGCAAACACTAAGGTGGTTTTCCCTGATCTGCCCATTGCAAGCAATTCATTACTAGAGATCGATGTCCAGGCCAGACCAGGGGACTATGTATTAGTGAAGGTAATCTATATGTAATGAATTCTTGCTTATAGTATCAAAATAACATTTGCATTCTTAATGTTGACTGCTGAGAGTATGTTGTCATAATCTCTTCTGCTGTTATTAAGTTGGCCATTGTTGTCTGGTACCTGTCATGAGAATACAATGTTCTGGCATGTCAAGACAATTCTCTGTCAAAGTAGACATTTGCATATTGTTATTATAATCCCAAATGATAGAATATGTAACTAGGTGTTTTTTTTATGTTCCAGATTATTTCATCAAGCTCACAAAGCTTAAAGGGAAGACTTCTTGCTCTAACCAACCTCCAGTCATCACCGGCATATTCCTAACTGTAGGACTGTGACACAAAATTTTCATCAGTTTGTCATTTTCTTATAAAATGTTCAGCAGCATTGTTGTCCAGCAAACATTAAAACTATGTATATACTTTATAAGAACAAGTGTTTCTCCTAATAATTATTGCACATATTACTTTTACTGCTGTTATTCAGGATATTTTTATTGGGGAACTAATGAGTCTGAGTGTATATGAAGAAAATAGAGCCAAGATCCAGCGCTGAGTGTGAGTTAAAAAGTCTGAGTGTGTATATCACTGAATGTCTAAAGACGAACCTAAGGCCTTATTCCCACGAAAGTATTTGACTTCCATGTGCTGTCCATTTAAATAACTGACAACACATTGACCAATGCAATTCAATGGGGCTATTAACACATCCATGTTTTTCACAGAGCGTGTGTCCGTTGCGTGGAACTCACAGCATGTCCTTTTCCGGTCCGGTTTTGCAGATTAAACTCGTCCATTGAAGTCTATGGGTGTGTGAAAAACTCAGACAACATCCAGGTTCTGTCCGTTTTTCATGCATCAGTTGCTTAAGAAGTGCAGAGAAAAAAAGTAAAACCTGGAGGCGCTTGCAGAGGAAAAAAAACAGGTGACACAACAAGTAATATGAATAATGGCTCGCAAATCGGACACTCTTGTGTGAATAAGGCCTAAGTGATGGCTTTTAGCACCCAACGGTGTTACGGCATACGGGGGCAATTTTTTTTCTTCTGAACTGGACCTGCAGAGGGCCTACAAGCTGATCTGGATTCGTCAAGGTGACGAGTGAAAGACTGCATTTAATACGCGTGATGGGTACTATGAATACCTAGTTATGCCCTTCATATACAGAGGCTTGCCTCTGCATATTGTCTCGGATCGAGGGGTCCAGTTCACCTCGAAGTTTTGGAGAGCACTCTGCGGTCTCCTCGGAGTAAAGTTGGACTTCTCTTCGGCCTATTATCCCCAATCCAATGGGCAAGTCGAGAGGGTCAACCAGATTATGGAGAACTATCTGCGTCACTTTGTTTCCAGACGGCATCATAACTGGGTGCAGCTGCTCCCATGGGCAGAGTTCTCCTATAATAACCACTCTAGTGAGTCCACCACTTCCAGTCCGTTCTTCATAATCTACGGCCAACACCCTCGTATACCTCTTCCTGTCTCTACTATGTCCCAGGTGCCTGCAGCTGACTCTACCTTCAGGGACTTTCTGCAAATATAGCAACAGACCCGATCTTCTATCCTGCTGGCGGTGGACCGCATGAAGAGAAAGGCAGATACAAGAAGACTGGATCCTCCTCAGTTTCTTCCAGGTACGAAGGCCTGGTTGTCTTCAAAGAATATCCGGCTGAGGGTGCTCTCCTGCAAATTTACCCCTAGGTTCCTCGGACCCTTCGAAAGCCTGCTACAGATTAACCCAGTGTCTTACAAGCTGCGGCTGCCTCCTACCCTTAAAGGGAATGTGTTGCCAGAAAAACATGTTTTTTTTTTAAAAATTAAACATTTAGTGTGTGGGTGATTTAAACATTGTTCCAATTTTATTTTTTTTTTTGCACGAGTCCAGGAAATATTATAAATTATTTCTAATTTATAATACTACCCATTTTTGGTCACTAGATGGAGCTGTTCCCAATGTTGCAGCATTGCAACATTGGGTTAAAAGCCCTCGCTCTAGTGAGCTCTCAGCATCCCCCCCTCCTTTATCCTGGCTAGTGCCGGGATAAACGAGGGGTTTGAACGGTGTAACCTCCTACACTGTGTGTCGCCATTTTTTGAGCTAACCCACAGTGTAGTAGGTTTACATACAGTAGTAAACACACACAAACACGAACATACATTAACCCCTTCCCCCTGCTGGCATTCTGGGCCCTAATGTCCAAGCCATTTTTTAGATTTTTCCATTGTCACATTCGAAGAGCTGTAACTTTTTTATTTTTGCGTCGGCATAGCTGTATAAGGTCTTGTTTTTTGCGGGACGACTTGCAGTTTTTATTGGTACCATTTGAGAGTAGATGCGACTTTTTGATCACTTTCTATCACATTTTTTTTAAATCAGGATTAACAGAAAACAGCAATTTTTCCATTGTATTTTATTTTTTACGGCGTTCACAGTGCGGGTTAAATAATGTAACAGCTTTATAGTCGGGGTCGTTACGGACGCGGCGATACCAAATATGTGCAACTTTTTTGCTTTATTGTAGTTTTTTTTAATAGTAAAGCATTTTGTAAGGGGAAAAGCTGGGTTTTTCATTTTTTTTTTTCACTTTTTTTTTAAATTAACTTTATTAAACTTTTTTTACTTTTTTACTAGTCCCACTAGGGGACTTCACTATCCTCCGATCGCTATTATAATACACTGCAATACTTTTGTATTGCAGTGTATTACTGCCTGTCCGTTTAAAACGGACAGGCATCTGCTAGGTCATGTCTGCGGCATGATCTAGCAGGCATTCGCTGCAGGCAGACCTGGGGGTCTTTATTAGACCCCCGGCTGCCATAGAAGACACAGACACTCGGCGATTTTATCGCCGGGTGTCAGTGAGATGAGAGGGAGCTCCCTCCCTCTCTCCAAAACCATTCAGATGCGGTGCTCGCTATTGTGCACCGCATCTGAAGGGTTAAACAGGTGAGATCGATACTAATATCGATCTCACCCGGCAGAGCAGGGACGCCCCCAGCCCTCAGCTGCTTCTGGCAGCTGAGAGCAGGGAGATTTCACGGCTCCCTGCTCTGTTTACTTTATTCTACAGCAGCGACGTAGTTTGTCGGCGCTCTAGAATAAAGCCCACTAATGACCGCCGTAAAAAGATGTATTGGCGGTCATTAAGGGGTTAAAATCTCTTACCTGCTCCTGCCGCCGCGGCTCCCTCCGGCCCGTCCGCTCCGTTTGCTGCCGCTGGTGCAAGTGCACAAATCCGGAAGCCGCGACCGGAAGTAGTAATATTACTGTCCGGCCGCGACTTCCGGTCCACAGGAAAATGGCGCCGGACGGCGCCAATTTCGAATAGGACTGTGTGGGAGCGGCGCATGCGCAGTTCCCACACAGATGCCGTACACTGCAGTCAATGGGACGGGAGCCGTTCGCAGTCCCTATGGGACTGTGGCTGCCGTATTCCATGTCTATGTGTCGTTAATCGACACACACAGAAATGGAACAAAAAATGGCAGCCCCCATAGGGAAGAAAAAGTGTAAAAATAAGAAAAAGTAAAACACAAACACACAAATGAATATAAACGTTTTTAATAAAGCACTAACATCTTTAACATATTAAAAAATAATTTGTGATGACACTGTTCCTTTAAGATCCCTAACTCCTATGTCTCCTTGCTGAAGCCCGTGGTACTGAACTGCTACTCCAGGACTCCTAGTTCCGCAGTGGCTCCTGGCGGCTCGTCAGGGACTTTCGAAGTAAGGGAGATTCTGGCCACCAAGAAGGTGGGAGGAAGGACGTTTTATTTGGTGGATTGGAGGGAGTCTGGTCCAGAAGAGAGGTCTTGGGAGCCAGAGGAGAACATCAATGCCCCTGTCCTCGTGAGGAAGTTTCTCTCCCACTCTGGTCCCAAGAAGAGGGGGCGTAAGAGAGGGATACTGTAACGTCTATGGCCACGACCCGTCGTTCTGACTTACCCCTTGACGGCCGCGGACATGGATATGTGAGTTCCTGCAGCGTCTTCCTCCGGTCTTAAAGGGCCAGTGCGCGCATAATTGCAGGAAGTCTGCAATCATGCCCAGAATGCTACTGGACTATAAAAAGGGCTATGCCCGCTTGTTCTTTGCCTGAGAGTTGTTTGTTACCCAAAGTTTGTCTTGCAAATGGTCGTCTAGTGTCTTCCAGTTTCCTGTGCTATCCTGGTCTAGTGACATGCTGAGCTGTTGTCATGTTGTGCAGTATTCCACGCCTATTCCGCTACTCCACGCCTGACGTCTACCTGTTGCTTGGTCCCAGCCGAGCCTGCCTTGCTACTGTCAGAGTTGCCACAGGTACCCTTTCTGGACTATAGACTCTGTACTATACCTGTTTGGCCAGCTCCCATCCCGCAACGCGATACGGCCCAGTGGGTCTGCACCCCGCATCGTGACAACTGATCTCTGATGGCTATGTTGAGACAGGAAGGCCAAGTGGCAGGGAAGCTGTACTCTGGTTCAGCTTCTGATGCCATTCCACTTGTTTTCAGCCCCTGAGTTTCAGAGAATGAGAAAAAGCCCTGGAGACTATCTGAATCGCTATAAGCGGTCTATCCCTGGAGGTTCCTTTGACCATAGAAAATAGGAGTACCCTGTGTGGTGCCAAATGAGTTTAAGGCCCGAAATCAGATTGCTTCGAGTCTGTATTTTGCTGGTGGTTTATGATAAATAAGAATGTCGACTGGATTAATTATATTTATCACAACAGAGATTTTTTTAATTATACCAGAGATGCAATAAAGGGCATTGCAGATCAGTTGGGACCTATATCTTTAATGAGATAGTGAAATAGAATGGCCCTGGATATGTTACTAGCAGAAAAAGGGGGTGGTTGCAAAATGTTAGCTATATTCTGTTGTACTTTTATTGCCAATAATACAGCTCCTGATGGTCGTATTACCAAGGCATTGGAAGGACTCCATTCCCTGTCCGAAGAACTTGTGGGAAAACTCCAGATTAAATGACCTCTTCACCTCATGGATTGAGGGGTAGTTTGGAAAATGGACTGGCCTGGTAACCTGTACTCATGACCATTGCCGTTGCCAGTATATTAACTGTTTGTGGATGTTGTGCGATACCCTGCATAAGAGGATTGATCCAAAGGTTAATTGAGACCTCCGTGACAAAGACAATGTGCCAAGAGATTCAAAAGAAGAGTACCTGTCCTGGATCTCTCACAAAACATTTCTTGATAAATTGTCTGGGCTTATTTTTGGTATTGTATTTATGTTCTGAGCTTGGTTCTGGTGCTGTATTTATATGCTGAGCTTTGTTCTGTAGTTGTATATATGTACTGAGCTTCTCTTTGGTGCTGTCTATATGCATTGAGCTTGGTTGTTATGATGTATAGAACTCTTGAACCAAGCTCAGCACGTATATATACAGCACCAGAACCAAGCTCAGTACATAAATACAGCACAAGCACAAATACAGCTCAGTACAGAGATCATTTGCAAATTCAATTTAACCCCTGCCATATAAGTTTGTACAGCATAAAACTACAGCTCCCATTATAGCAAGAACAATGGTAAGGATATGCTGGGAGTTGCTGTTTCACAAAAAAGAACGAATCATCATTTCACTGCTGATCATACAATGACTTCAGTAATGATCAGTCACAGGGAGAATAAACATTTATATTTAGTGACTACCAGGTGACGTCTTCTCAGATTGGAGTCGTTCTTTTTCTTTTCCATTCAGGCCAGACCACTAGGACGCCTCCTGGCCACGATTCATTTCTGCAGAGTTTGCTGCTCAGATGTCTTCGGAAGCTCATTTTTCCAACATTTCCGCACCTATAAACAGAGATAAATTTCTCATGGTGCCACAATCTATGCCCCTGAATATAATAGTATCATACACTGTGCCCCTGAATATAATAGTGCTACACACAGTTCTTCTGAATATAATAGTACCATACAATGCGCCCATGAATAAAATTGTGTCAAACATAGTAAAGTAATGCAACACACACACACAGTGCCCCCTGTAGATAGTGCCCCTGTAATGTCCCCTGTAGATAGGGCCCCTTGTAGCGTTCCCTGTAGATTGGACCCCCTGTATCATTCCCTGTAGATAGTGCCCCCTGTAGCGTCCTCTGTAGATAGGGCCCCTGTAGCATTCCCTGTAGATAGGGCCCCCTGTAGTGTGCCCCTGTAGATAGGGCCCCTTGTGGCATTCCCTGTAGATAGTGCCCCTGTGGCATTCCCTGTAAATAGTGCCCCTGTGGCATTCCCTGTAGATAGTGCCCCCTGTAACATACCCTTTAAATAGTGCCCCCTGTAGCGTTCCCTCTATAGTGCCCCTGTAGCATTCCCTGTAGATAGGTCCCCCTGTAGTGTTCCCCGTAGATAGTGCCCTCTGTTGCGTTCCCTGTAGATAGGGCCCCCTGTGGTATTCCCTATAGATAGTGTACTTGTGTCGATCACTGTAGATAATGCCCCCTGTAGCATTCCCTGTAGATATTGCCCACTGTAGCGCCCCCTGTAGATAGGGCCCCTTATGTAATACCCTATAGCTAGGGCCCCCAACACTGTTCACCGTAAAATTAAAAAAAAAACATTACATGCTTACCTGTCCTCATTCCCACGCTGTCCTCAACGACGCCAGGCCTCCTCCATCGGAAATACGCAGAGGTGCGATGACGTTATCGCACTGACTGCATCATTCCTAAACCGCCAAATGGCAAGGCATCCTGTGCCCCGCCTGGGCAGCGCGAGTCAAATCAATTGGATCTGCATCCTAAGGACATGGATACAATTGAGTGCAGGGGACCGATTCCGGTTTCCCACTTCACTCCGGTTCTGCCAAACGGTTGTAATTTTAACAACCGCTTCGGGAGAACCGGCCGGATCACACCCCCGATCAGTACTCTATAACCCCCAGCAAACAGCTGATTTTGCTGGGGGAAGCCGCTGCGAGTCAAATGTTTCTCCTGTATATAGAGCAGGGATGTCCAAATGGAATAGCTCCTTTCAAAAAGCCAGGGCCAACCCTAATTTATCCATAATCCAGTGTCTTCCTTTATTTTGTAGCATAGCTATATATTGTTCATTGCTCAAACTAATTTATGTGAACCTGTCAGTCTTCCCATATTGTCTTTTACAGTAATAGTCTTCAAATTAAAGGGGTTATGTAGGGACCAAAAAGTATTAGCAGTGTAGTCACTGCAGTATACATTCCTGTCCCCCTTCGCGCTGATTCTGAGATTTTCATAGATTTTTATAGCGCTGAAGGGGGACCGGAAGTCTGGTTGCACAGCCTTCTTTGATGACGATACAACTATTCGTCACGTGACCGATCCCGCTGTAGTCTATGTACTCACTGTACAACTGCTCCTGCTTGCACATATAGCTGCATTTAAAGTCTATGGAAACAGCTGAGCGTTAATACACAAAAACTTATAACTATTGACATTTTTATTTATCTGCTGTATTATCAGTTAAAGTATTTGTCTTCCATTTCACTATCTGTAAGTATGCAGCACCATCAATGGGTTCATAGTTGCATCTTCATTTGTAGTTTCTCAATGGTTCAAAGGTTTTGAAGTCCAAAAGTCAGCTGATTTTACATTATTTTTCTTAAAGAAGAACCTCAACAGTCTCCTGCAGAAGAAAAGCATCATGTTATGGTGGTATATTTAACAAAAGCAATTGAAACTATGTAGCTTGTTGATAGACATCTGAGACATAGACATATGCAGGAGAGGAGGAACAAAAGAGCATCACTACTCTGCGGATCATGTAGCATTTAATAGACACCAAAGCCCTGTTGATTTTAGAGCCAATGCCAGTTTCTTATAGAATGGAGAAGATCATTTGGTGTGTTCCTGGCACCAGTCTGTGTTGTTATTTCAGCCAGACATTTCTTTATGGGTTAGTAATGTCTTTTAGATAGAAATATATATTACCATTATTGATATGTATACTTGGAACTCATGCACACAACCTTGTGCTTTTCAGCCCATAATACTGTGCACAATGTAGTACCCAAATGCCACGTATTAGGGGCAAAACCCCTGTATACAAACAGAAACATATTGAAACCGAAGCATTACCATTGAAATCAATAGTAATGCAAACAGAAGCGATAGTTTCCGTTTGGCTTTCCGTTCACCGGTTCCTCTGACGGAAAGGATGAACGGAACCCGAACGCTAATGTGAAAAGGTCCTTATATGTTTGGTGAGTGTAGCCCTAATAATTAATGTTTTTTTATTAAATTACTGAGCTGGAATATGTTTTTGAGGAATATTTTTCTTTTATTTAAATACATTTGATATTAATTCTCAAACAGGTAACCCACATACAGTAACTCTTACCAGTAACAGCTACTTTTAAAGCGAAATTCCCGAAGGGTATTCTGAAATTTATATGTAATTCTGTGGAAAATATGATAATATTTTAGAAACAAATAATAATAGATTATATAGAGGTGAAACCTCTATAGGGTGGGCCTATAAGCTTACCATTCAGGATAGGCACAAGTGTCCCACTGGTAATTTTCTCTAGCAATTTTTGAAGGTTCTCAATCTGTGAACACAAAACGTTTTAAGTGAAATTTGTAAAACCAGACAAAATAATAAAAAATTCTGGGCCAAAACATTAAAATAGCTCTTAGAAATGAGTGGGTTTAAGGAGCATCCTCCGGATCTCCACCTTGTAAAATCTTAAAGGGAACCTGTCACTAGATTTTCGGCCACTAACCACCACCATGTCGCTATACTGCTGGGGATTAGCTTTCTAAGCATGCCCCTGTCGTCAGCATCTAGAGACAGGTTCCATTTAAGAAAGTGTTTGTAGGGTCGGAGATTCCGTGGTCCTTACCTAGACACAAACTGAATGTTCTTATTAGGTTTGTCCAAGTATCATTTTATATTTGTCACTTACATTTAGATCACCGGACTCTCCAATATTGCTGTTCGAAGTGTGTATAACTTCACCTCTAAAATACAAAAATGCGCTTGTATCACTCTAGTGAATCAGATATAATATGTAAAAACGATATAAAAAATATAACTTGGACTTTTTTATAAATAGACATTAGAAATGCTAATGATTGTGAGGACCAAGATATGACATATTAAATTCTGTGTTATGTGTAGGGAAATTGGACTTCAGTAAGATACTAAAAAAAATAGTAAAAGGATTGGCTAGTGGCTGGTCAGAACAGACACCGAATTACAGACAGAATCTGACCAGAGGTGATCCTCAAAAGTATGTTCTAAATGAGCTGAAATAATGGCCATGTGTTGTACAAAACAAGTTTGAAACAAATATGTTGTTGAAGTGTGTCATGATAGGGCCAGAGACTAAACAAACCAGGAGCCAAGCAAAACCAAGAGTAGCAGGACCGCCATTCAGACCGGAGCACAAGATTAAGACAAGAATCAGGTACAGGAACCAAACAAAGGGGCAGTAACCAGAGTCAAGAGTCACATTCACGGGACTTTCAAGCATAAGATGGGAAAGGGAAGAAGAATTAAATAAATTGTGCTAGTGATGAATTTAGCAGATGCTTTTAGGACATTTAAAAGCACTATATAATGTGTATTTTAGAACTTATTTCTATGGCTAAAAATATCCCAAAATTGTAATCTAAAATGCCTTTAGAAATGAAAACTGCTAGGTCACCATCAAGAAGATTCACTTTAGCACAGGCAAATCTAGGTGGAACTTTTGGCGGCGCTAGAGTTGACCTATGGAGTATAACTTTACTCTGTGGGTCAATATGATTACAGCGATACAAAATTTATATAGTTGTTTTAAAGTTTTTTGAGGGCTTATTTTTTGCAGGGCGAATTGTAGTTTATACTGGTGCCATTTTTGGGTAGATACAACTTTTTGATCACTTTTTATTCCATTTTTTATGGGAGATGAGGAGACCAAAAGACAGCAATTTTGGCATTTTAGTTTTTTTTTACTGCATAAACTGTGCGTGTTAAATAATATTAAATTGTAATAGTTCGGACAATTATGTTTATTATTATTTATTACAATGCTTTCGTTTTTTTTAAAAACTTTTAATATTTTTTTGTACATAAAAAATATTTATTTAACTGGTTTTCACTTCTTTATTAGTCCCCCTAAGGGACTTAAACCAGTGATCGTTGGATTGCTTGCACGATATACTGCAATACTAATGTATTGCAGTATTTAGTGATATTGACAAGCTCCACAAATATGACAGACCTGCCATAAGAACCATGGGCACACTTGATCGCGCCCGGGGGGTGGGGGGGGCGATTAGTCGTCAGAGGGGGGCACCCTCCCATTCTAACGGCTTAGATGCGCCAGTCGCTATTGAGCTTGGCATCTAAGGGGTTAAACGAGTGTGATACAGCTCATTGCAGTAAAGTGTCAGCTGTAACCTACAGTCGTCACCCACTTTGTATAAATGGGGCTCAGCCCGTGAGCCTGCTCCCTACTTCCCCTTGCCAGCTATGACATACTGTAAGTGTACGTCAAATGTCGTCAAGAGGTTTTTAAAGAAAGATTTTTTACCAACTCTACATACTTAGAAGTCTACAAGCAAGGGGGTTAATTAAAAGCACAAAAGTCATACACTGATGTAAAAGGAATCACTTATGAGTCAAACAATGTAAAATATGGCGTCAGTCTGTGCAGGAGGTACAAAATAGAATCAAGACATGTATATGCATAACAAATATTGTATAGACATGTGGATACAAGGATAAGGACTAAGTCTGCAGACACATTTGACTAAGAAAATCTAGCTGGTTTCTATATGAAAATAAGGCTTATTAAAGCAGTGATCATGAAGTGACAATGTAGTCAAAAAGAGTAAAAAGCTGTATCAAAAAGTAAATGCATGTGTATAGTGTTGGTCAGCATGTTGGCATCATCACAAGTAACCAACGGGCTACCAAAGACCAATAATACACAAAGGTAGACACATACCCATAATAATGCACCTGCACAGGGAACGACGACCAGACCCGACGCGCGTTTCGGCTGATGCCTTTGTCCGGACTTTTTGTATTTTGTACCTCCTGCACAGGCTGACACCCTATTTTACATTGTTTGACTCATTTTTAAGTGTTTTTGTATCTATCCCCTAATAAAGTGATCACTTTGAAATCAGTTAATGACTTTTGTGCTTTAATTCACCCCCTTGTCTGTAGGTTCCTTCCAGATTCTTTGGGTTAATGCACCAAAGTTACGCTTGGTTTATGTGTTTGAATGCCTCTGTAAATACTAGATGTACGATAATTATTCTCTTATCCTTGACTTAAGTTGCATTTCTATATGTAGGGGCATTTATTCTTTTTCCTGTATGTACAGATAGGCTGTGTATATTTAGAAGTAAGCCAATCTAAATTAAAGCATTTCCATCAAATTAACAACTATGATCCAGTGTGTCCAATCTGATCTAAACTGGTATCCAGTATAATTCTGATCCAAGTATATTGATAATAAGATTTATTTGTAAAATCAACAAGATCAATGTTTCATTTGGTTAGGTGCTCCTAATAATAGGTTGAGGTGAACCTTGATCTCAAACAATAACTTCCAAAATAATGTCTCCGGCAGATATATTTGCAGGATAATTTGGAGAAATGTTTTAGTAAATTATAGTCATATTATGAGACTTTATCAAAATAACCAACTGCAGAAAATGATAGTTCCATCTGTAAATATGTTTAAGAAGACTTCAACACCTACCTAGATGACAGGAATTGTAAATTCACTTTGTTATTATTTAATAGAAGTTCCATTTTCACATTTATTTCCTGGAAAACAACAGTTTGGATAAATCAGGACAGTGGTACATGAAATGTATGCGTATTAGCATTGATTCACATTACTTGAGGACCTTCGTTTTGTTAGCTTTCTGTTTGATGACATGGGGGACCAGTGCTTACCGAAGTCGATTTGGCTTAAATGGCAAGATGCAGCTTCTATGTATACAGGATACATAGAAACTGTATATTAAAAAGTAAAAAAAATACACCGTTTCATGTAAAAATAATGGACTTCAAAGATTTATATAGCCGTTAACAGTGCCCTAAGGATAGCAGCGTTATTGTAGTTTTACATTTTTAGGGCACAGAAATCTTTATATGGGTTAAAATCTATATCCGCAAATGACCTGGCGTGCTTGATGAGTAGGAAGTGGACTGAAATAGACTGATGCACTGTAGGCTCGCTCTTATAGTCTGGAGCTTGCCACGACTTCACTGTTCTAGGGCGATCCTGATTTTTTGTGTTCAGTCCTGAGGAATACCAGTCCTTGCTTTGTCTTAAACGCTTGCCGCTCTACTCTTTTTGCCTTTTCTTCCTCTCTCTTTCTCTCACTGCCTCATAGAAACAGCATTAAAAGGCTTTACAATATCTGCCATTGAGAGGGTGAGGAGCCCCACTAGGAGTAGAGATTGGAGAATAAACCTCCTGGATAGGGAGGCATATTTGATGTATTTCCTGAACACAAGATTTCCCGTAGGTCTAAATTTAAGAAGGGACCTGATGGTATCATTATTGGGGAAATATAGGCAACATTATCATTGCCTTTTAGTGTGGGGTAGAAATCCCTCTTTACTGTGCCCTCCATTACGTTCTGTAGTTGCCACATAGAGGTGTTTTTCCTGTTAACTTGCCTCCCAACATATTCTGTTCCTGAGGGGAACAGGTGTACTATTTACTTTCGATTGTATACGTACATAAGGACTTCCGAAATAATGATTCACAATATATAGTTAATGCCCTGAGTATGATCCAGATTCCACTACTGTGATGCATGTTCACACATGGTCCGGTATTGAAGTGCGATTTTTATATACAAGGGCGGTTTCACCTAATTGAACATAGTTACGTACTAGTCTTCTAGGTAATAATAATAGAAACTGTGGTGTATTGGTCTATATATATATATATATATATATATATATATATATATATATATATGCAAGCTATAGCTATAATCATGTATTGAAATGTGCACATATACTTACTTGTACATTGCTTTTATGCTGCTCTCATTTAACTATCTAGCAAAGTATTACATAGTACGCGAGAATGTAGGTTTGTGACCTTTTTTGTTTGGGACTAATAATAACAAAATTTGCAAATACATACAATTTCCATTATGAGAACAAGATGGTATAGGCACTAAGAGTCGAATACACTCTGAATAACTTGATCTGACCTATTGTGAAGTACCCGCATTCCACATAAAATAAAAATGACACAGATATTAGAATAGTGGCAGGTGAGTGGGTCACGCTTTGTACACTAGGTTAGTAAAAAGACAACGATATAAATAACTAACTTTTTATATACTGAACTATTCAATTGTGTCACTGGTTTTAATATATATGTATTATTGTTTTCTAACATACATGTAATGATTTTTTTTTCGTACTTTAACAGTGAACTCTGATCACAATGATGGTGTAGGGAGGATTGCATTGTGGTCTGGGTTCTCGGGTGTAGTTTTCCCTTGAGAACTGATTGAAGTCAGTAGTCAACAGGCTATGACTGAGAGTGCATGGTGCGCTTGAAATGCGTAGGCTACCATATATTTTTATGTGTTTATTATATTTATTACTTATCTGGATGCTGCAAATACCATTTACCTATACACTGGATACATTATTGACTCGACATTGCATACAGTTAGGAACACTGCATACTCTTTATATCTAAATATTGTAAGAAACCATTAATATAGATGTTATATTCACTATTTACCTTGATGCTGTATGACAATATTAATCTGTATTTTGTATACACCATTTATCTTGCCACTGTATGCACTATTTATCTGGAAGCGGTGTGACATTATATGTGGTTTTGAGGCTACTTATGGCCCTCAGAATTAATGCAGTTTTTTTAAAATGCATTTATGGCCAACCCCCCCCCCCCCCTCCGCTAAAAAAAAACAAACAAAAAAACCCTAAAGACACACACACAAAAAAACAAAAACCTACCAGAAATGTGACATGACAGTACTTCTTCTTATTACCATTGAAGGGCAAGTGTGCATCTATGGCCTTTGAGAAAGCTCCACTATTGGATGTTGTATGACTTCGGCTGCTAAGAAAGATCTTGCCCCCATAGCCGTTGTCTATTTCATGACTAAAATTTAAACAGCTAGTTCAACATGTGGTTTATGTACCTATGGGGGTACATGCCATGTCTCTAGGGGGTACTCACATTGTGCTCATACTTTGCTTTTAGCCTTGGGGGAAATTGCAATAACTAGACCATAGAAATATAACATTTTAAAACATCACTTACAAAAATGACTTCAAATATAGATTTGTCTGATTTTGAAGAAAATCCTTGTAATTTTGCCAGAACGATCATCGTATTGCTTTTGCCATTAAAGTTTAGCTTTGGCATCTCTATTATCATGATATTCAGACCAGTCTGTTCTGTTTCAAACACCTATGAACACATACGTTTTATGTCATTTAAAATCTTAGTGTATAAAAATTGGACGTTGCTTTAATAGTCATAAATATGATAAATATAAACTTACGTCAGGGACTAAACCCTGGAGCTCATCAGGTGAAAGCTGTAAATTATTTTCCTCCTGAGGAGACGACATGAGGAACATGTTATTTCTGTACTATTGTGATATGGGACGGAGTCAGTTCGTGAAGAAGAGAACTTTGGTTGCAGTTGGATTTTGTTTTACAGGAATGTTTGGTAGAATACTAGTTCAGTATAAACTTTACTCACAGGTTTGTTCCTACCAGTACCATTACTATGCTTTGTCTAGACTCTCCAAACAAGGGTTAAACCCTTTGCTCTTTAAAATTTCTCCTACATGGACATCTGCACACTTTTGGCCAGTTTACATTTAGGTTTTCAAAAACTTGACCAATGTATTGTGTTTGATTTTACATTTGTCTGAAGCATGGCTTGGCAGGCATAATGGTAGGTAAATCAATTGCATGGTTAGATTTTGTCTGTCTTTAGCTAATTTTGATTCTTATTGTTAGAATAATTCTAGCTTTTAAATAATCTCTGGCTATATATCAGAGAAACATTCCATAACTCTGATTTGGCAGGTATACTTGGCTTCTGGAAGTTTAGTAGCCACCTTCTTAATTAGCATAATATCTGACAAGATTCTGTGTGTGTGTATATATATATATATATATATATATATATATATATGTATATCTATCTATATATATATATGTATATGCTCCAGAGTCCCTAGTGCCATAGGAGTTTTGTGGTTGGAGTAATGGGAGCCCTACACAATCTTATCAATAATGTATTTTTTGGAAGGATTTCCCCCCTCCAAATTGCTTTAAGGGGTGGTATTATTTTTAGCTTTTTAATACTAGTAGCCGGTATTGATGCAGCTTACCAATTTTTTGTTCACTTCTGTTAAATAGATATCAGCAAACAACATATTACAGATGTAATCTTTAGTCAAACTTATTCCATTTCCTCGCAACACATCATGTTTTTGTTCTGAAATGACTTCAGAATTGCCGATAACAAGCTGGAATATAAAATTACACAGTGTTTTGAAATGAAGCGAGTACAATATCACATTCTCTCCCTCTCTGATTATTCTATGGTGTCCTTTCCTAGTAGCGTACAAACATAGACATAAAAACACGCACAATAGGAGAAAATTACTAATAACGTCTTAAATTTAGACAGCTTAGAATTAGACTATGTGCTCCAAATTTATCAGAGGCTCATGCTGAGTGATACTATTCTTTGCTATTGGTTGAGCTCGGAGCATGATAATATCCACCTTCTTTATTTTCAGGATTTATTATGTATCATGCTTTATGACGTTTCAATTTCATACTTACATTCAGGTTGAATTCCAGGCAGTCAGGGTTGGTTTTAGAGATAGACTTAAGAACTAGGTTTGGATCACCTGAAGGATCAATTATCAAATATTCTGCAAATACATAATAGAGGATTTGAGATACCGGTAAAAGTTACACATCTGTATGGACCATTTATATCATATTTTTTTTATCAATAGCAAATCCATTTGGAGATTGTTCTAGGACAATGACTGTGTGAAGTTACTAAAATTACCTTATATCCTTAGTGACCCTATAATAGGACAGTTCTTCTGCTTGACTTGTTGCCCTTTTCTTCCCAAACTTCTCTACTCTGATTCTTATCTTTAAATCCAAATTCATGCTGTGCCTTTGTTTCAATACAACTGTAATGGCAGGAAGGAGGTGAAGGGAAAGTGAGCCCTAATCTACCCACCGCCCTGTCCCTGCCTACTTGCAACGACCCGCCCTAGGCGACGAGGTACAACTGGGCGGCGGTCCCTACGCTGTCTAAGTGCACAGGAAAACAAACAGGGAACACGCAAGGGAAGGGGCAGGAGCCACGGAACGCCACGAGGAAACGGAGCGGCAAACGAACAGTCAGGACCAGGACGAAGTGAGTACACCCGAGCGGGCACGGAGACAGAAGCAAGCCAGGGGCAAAGCAAAGCAGGTCAAGCAGAACTGCAGCAAGGCAGAAGCACGGCAGAAGCAGGCTGGAGCAAGCAGCAGTGGGGCCAGGAATCCAAAAGAATTACAAGCACTGAGAGAGAGAACAGGGCAGGTAATAAAGGACAGGGGGCGGAGCTAACTCCGACAGACCAGGCCGCGATAGGCTCTCCCACTCCTGAGCCTGCCACCCTGGTTGGTGGGAGATGGTGTCAGTCGAACAGGTCTGGCCTCAGGTGTGGATTGATTAATCCCAGGAGTATACCTAGATGAAGTACCTGGCAGATCCCTAACAGTACTCCCCCTTTTATGAGGGGCCACCGGACCCTTACTAAGGGGACCCGGTTTAGTGGGGAAGAGAAGGTGGAACCTCCTGATCAATACCCCAGCGTGAACATCACGGGCAGGTACCCAAGTCCTCTCCTCCGGCCCGTATCCTCTCCAATGGACCAGGTACTGGAGGGAGCCCTGGACCATCCTACTGTCCATAATCTTGGCCACCTCGAATTCCACCCCCTCAGGGGTGAGAACGGGAACAGGAGGTATCCTCGAGGGGGACCAGGACGGGGAGCAGCGTTTAAGGAGGGAGGCATGGAAGACGTCATGTATGCGAAAGGATGGGGGGAGCTCCAGACGGAAGGATACAGGGTTGAGGACTTCAATGATCTTATAAGGTCCAATAAATCGGGGAGCAAACTTCCTGGACGGGACCTTAAGGCGCAAGTTCCTGGACGACAACCAGACCAAATCCCCGACGACAAACCGGGGGTTAGCAGAACGTCTACTATCCGCCTGAATCTTTTGTGCTCTCTGGGACGCCTCTAGGTTCTTCTGAACCTGGGCCCAGACAGTGCACAGTTCCCGATGAACATCCTCTACCTCAGGATTATTGGAACAACCAGGGGAGACGGAGGAGAACCTTGGGTTAAACCCGAAATTACAGAAAAACGGGGAGACCCCTGACGAGTTACTGACCCGGTTATTCAGGGAAAATTCAGCAAGGGGAAGGAATGAGACCCAATCGAATTGACAGTCAGAGATGAAACACCTTAAATATTGTTCCAGGGATTGGTTGGTCCTTTCCGTTTGGCCATTAGTTTCGGGATGGAAGGCGGAGGAGAAGGACAGATCAATCTCCAACTTTTTACAAAAAGCTCTCCAAAATAAGGAAACAAATTGTACCCCTCTGTCAGAAACGATATTGACTGGGGCCCCATGGAGACGCAGGATGTGTTTCACAAACAAAGAAGCTAACGTCTTGGCGTTAGGTAGCTTCTTAAGGGGCACAAAGTGGCACATCTTGCTGAAGCGGTCGACTACCACCCACACCACCGACTTGCCCTGAGATGGAGGCAAATCGGTGATAAAATCCATGGAGCTATGGGTCCAAGGTCTCTGGGGAATGGGCAAGGAACGTAGTAGGCCCGCAGGTCGGGACCTAGGGGTTTTGGACCTAGCGCAAACCTCACAAGCGGCGACGTAAGCCCTAACGTCTTTAGGCAACCCAGGCCACCAATAGTTTCTGGTAATGAGGTGTTTGGTGCCCAAGATGCCAGGATGACCAGATAGAGCGGAGTCATGGTTTTCCCTGAGTACCCTCAGCCGGTATTGCAGGGGAACAAACAGTTTGTCCCCAGGGACGTTCCCGGGAGCTGCACCCTGATCAGCAGCGATATCAGAAGCTAAATCAGAATCCGTGGCAGAGACGATTATACCAGGGGGTAAAATACAAGCAGGATCCTTCTCGGAAGGAGGATTGGCCATGAAACTATGTGACAGAGCATCAGCCTTAATATTCTTGGACCCAGCCCTATAGGTAACCAAGAAATTAAATCTGGTAAAGAATAGTGCCCACCGAGCTTGTCTAGGATTAAGCCTCCGGGCCGATTCTAGGAAAACCAGATTCTTGTGATCCGTAAGGACCGTTACCTGGTGTCTGGCCCCCTCCAGGAAGTGCCGCCACTCCTCAAAAGCCCATTTAATGGCTAGAAGTTCGCGGTTGCCAATATCATAGTTACTCTCCGTGGGCGAAAACTTCCTAGAGAAGTAAGCACAGGGGCGGAGATGGGTGAGGGAGCTGGTACCCTGGGACAAGACGGCCCCCACTCCCACCTCGGAAGCGTCAACCTCCACAATAAATGGCTCCTCTTGGTTGGGCTGAATCAGCACAGGGGCCGAGATAAAGCACTTCTTGAGAGTCTCAAAGGCCTGGACGGCCTCAGGGGGCCAATGGAGGACATCAGCACCCTTGCGGGTAAGGTCCGTAAGAGGCTTAGCGACGACCGAGAAGTTGGCAATAAATCTCCTGTAATAGTTGGCGAACCCTAAAAAACACTGTAACGCCTTAAGGGAGGCAGGTTGGACCCATTCCGCCACAGCTTGAACCTTGGCAGGGTCCATGCGGAATTCATGAGGAGTGAGGATTTGCCCTAAAAATGGTATCTCCTGTACCCCAAAGACACATTTTTCAGTCTTAGCAAACAGATTATTCTCCCGAAGGACCTGGAGCACCTTCCTGACATGCTCCACGTGGGAGGACCAGTCCTTGGAAAACACCAGTATGTCATCAAGGTACACAACAAGAAAATTACCCAGGTACTCTCTCAGGATTTCATTAATAAAATTCTGGAAGACAGCAGGGGCATTACACAACCCAAAGGGCATGACCAGGTATTCGAAATGACCCTCGGGTGTGTTGAACGCAGTTTTCCACTCATCCCCCTCTTTGATGCGGATAAGGTTATATGCCCCCCGTAGATCGAACTTAGAAAACCATTGGGCTCCCTGAACCTGATTAAAAAGATCCGGAATCAAAGGAAGTGGGTACTGGTTCCTTACGGTGACCTTATTCAGGTTACGATAATCAATGCACGGCCTAAGACCACCATCCTTCTTCCCCACGAAGAAGAAGCCAGCACCTACAGGAGAAGTCGAGGGGCGAATGAAACCCTTGGCCAGGCATTCTTGGATATACACCCTCATAGCTTCACGTTCAGGACATGAAAGATTAAATATCCTACCCTTAGGAAGCTTGGCACCAGGCACCAAATCGATAGCGCAATCGTAATCTCTATGGGGGGGCAACACCTCGGAGGCCTCCTTAGAAAACACATCGGCGAAGTCCTGAACAAACTCAGGAAGCGTGTTTACCTCCTCCCGGGGAGAAATAGAGTTAACAGAAAGACATGACATAAGACATTCATTACCCCATTTGGTGAGATCCCCAGTATTCCAATCAAACGTGGGATTATGCAACTGCAACCAGGGAAGGCCTAAAACCAGATCAGACGATAATCCCTGCATCACCAGTACAGAGCACTGCTCCAAATGCATGGAGCCAACCAGGAGTTCAAAAACAGGAGTATGCTGAGTAAAATAACCATTAGCAAGGGGAGTTGAGTCGATACCTACTACAGGGATAGGATAAGGTAAATCAATACAAGGCATCTTTAGAGACATAGCAAATTCCACAGACATGATATTAGCAGATGAGCCAGAATCCACGAAAGCACTGCCCGTGGCAGACCGGCCAGCAAACGAGACCTGAAAGGGAAGCAAAATTTTATTGCGTTTCACATTAACGGGAAATACCTGTGCGCCCAAGTGACCTCCCCGATGATCACTTAGGCGCGGAAGTTTTCCGGCTTCTTATTCTTGCGCCTGGGACAGGTGTTCAGTAGATGCTTGTCGTCCCCACAGTAGAAGCAGAGACCATTCATTCTGCGAAACTCCCTACGTTGTCGAGGGGACATGGAGGCCCCGAGTTGCATAGGTACCTCCGAGTCCTCCGTGGAGGGGCGAGGAGACGGGACCTCGGGGGGGATCGCAGAAAAGTCAGAGGGGAGCACACTGAAGCGTTCTAGCTGACGTTCCCTGAGACGTCGGTCAAGTCGTACTGCTAGGGCCATAACCTGGTCAAGGGAGTCAGACGAGGGGTAGCTAACCAGCAGATCCTTCAGGGCGTCAGATAATCCTAACCTAAACTGGCACCTTAGGGCCGGATCGTTCCACTGAGAAGCTACGCACCACTTCCTAAAATCAGAACAGTATTCCTCAACCGGTCTCCTACCCTGACGTAAGGTCACCAGCTGGCTCTCGGCTAAAGCAGTCCTGTCAGTCTCGTCGTAAATGAGTCCGAGGGCAGAGAAAAAACGATCAACAGAGGAAAGTTCAGGGGCGTCAGTAGCCAAGGAGAAGGCCCACTCTTGGGGCCCTTCCTGGAGTCGGGATATGATGATACCCACCCGCTGGTTCTCGGAACCTGAGGAGTGGGGCTTTAGACGGAAATACAGTCTGCAACTCTCCCGGAAGGAGAGAAACGTCTTACGGTCCCCTGAAAACCGGTCAGGTAACTTGAGGTCGGGTTCTAGAGGTGAGGTGAGGGGTACTACTAAAGCAGCGTCACCCTGATTGACCCTTTGGGCCAGGGCCTGGACCTGTAGGGAGAGGCCCTGCATCTGCTGGGTCAGGGTCTCAAGGGGGTCCATGATAGCGTCAGCGTAGGAGAAATGGTAGACTAGGTAAGGGCTTGTAATTATGTAATGGCAGGAAGGAGGTGAAGGGAAAGTGAGCCCTAATCTACCCACCGCCCTGTCCCTGCCTACTTGCAACGACCCGCCCTAGGCGACGAGGTACAACTGGGCGGCGGTCCCTACGCTGTCTAAGTGCACAGGAAAACAAACAGGGAACACGCAAGGGAAGGGGCAGGAGCCACGGAACGCCACGAGGAAACGGAGCGGCGAACGAACAGTCAGGACCAGGACGAAGTGAGTACACCCGAGCGGGCACGGAGACAGAAGCAAGCCAGGGGCAAAGCAAAGCAGGTCAAGCAGAACTGCAGCAAGGCAGAAGCACGGCAGAAGCAGGCTGGAGCAAGCAGCAGTGGGGCCAGGAATCCAAAAGAATTACAAGCACTGAGTGAGAGAACAGGGCAGGTAATAAAGGACAGGGGGCGGAGCTAACTCCGACAGACCAGGCCGCGATAGGCTCTCCCACTCCTGAGCCTGCCACCCTGGTTGGTGGGAGATGGTGTCAGTCGAACAGGTCTGGCCTCAGGTGTGGATTGATTAATCCCAGGAGTATACCTAGATGAAGTACCTGGCAGATCCCTAACAACAACAATGCAGAAAGCTCTAGAATCTGTTTGGTCTTTCTCCCTGAAATCTTTCAATTCAAAGAAACCCTCCAGCGAAATTTGTTTTACATGCCATACAGGTCTTATGCCAAATAATATAGTTGTGTCATTATTACCTGTTTCAAATGCTATTTTCAGAATAAATATAGGAGCCTTTTTTTATGGCTATTGGGTCACGTGACTGTAATGTAACCCCCACCCCCCACCCAAGTATTTTACATCAGTTTCTGTATGAATTGGGGGTTACCATCAGCCTGCGTGGCCCACCTCCTGTTGCCTACAAGCTTACTTTCTCCATGTCGCGCCACCCTTTCAGTCCACTAACCCCCTCCTTCATGACTGCTGCCTACTCACCCCTACACTGAAGTCACTAACCTCAAGCCGGAGGAAGCCCGTCTAGGCAGCTGGTGCCAGTTTTTTGTAGTATAGCGCCTGCCAAATCCTGAGACAATCACTGCTCCCACTACATGAAACCCCAGGACCGATCCTGCAGAAACCTGGGAACAGCAATCATCACACTAAAGACATTCGTACTTAACTGGGCTGATCACAAGGGAAGCTTGGGAGATATAGTTTTGGCGAGCGTGCGTGTGCGGCACGATGCAAGTGGCAGCATGTCCTGCGGCACGATGCAAGTGGCAGCATGTCCTGGATGCAGGGGCTGATGAAGAAGGATTTCCCAAAATGACTTCCGCTGTATAAAATCATGGGGTCACGGTAGGAAGAAGGACTGAGCTATTGATTACAATGATGCAATTGTTTTTTAACTATTGCTTTGGGTATAAATAGGAAATTTCGCCGGTGTGCTTCTTTAAATAACAATTAAAGGGATTGCTTCATAAAGACAAGCAGAAGTTGTCTCGGCGATCATGTGATCACCACAGCTCTAATCAGCTGTTATTGCCAAGAAAGTTCGGCCAGTGAGACATTTAACCTGCAGGGGTGATTTCAAGGAAAATGTAGTATTAAATGGCGGCCTTCCAATAAATGGCTACCATGTAATACATTATTACGGAGTCATTGCTAGCCTTTCCCTCAGGGAGAAAGTGACTTACAATATTTGCTCTGAAACACTGGAGCGCATCAAAAAGACAGAATTCGATTTTTAAACGCTTTTTAAAAATTTTTGTTGTCAAACAACTGCTATAGGGCATGCATGGCCAGTTTAATTAAAGTTTGATTCTATATATTAGTGCAGTAATGGCAGTGCTTTGTGAACTGGCAAGATCGTGTCTCATATTTCAGTAGTGTCTCTTTAAGGTGTTGCTATGGGATCCAGTCATTTCAGTTTATGTCTTACCATATTAACCCAGTGCATATACTTACCCTTCCAATTTTCATTCAAAATGTCAATAATTTTGCGAACAATGCGGCACAGCTAAAATATAGATATTAATAAATTGTGAAAAAATGCACAAATTTGGAACGGAAAATAACTATTTGAATACATAATTTGCAATACGTTTGGTCTGATTCTATATATGAATGACAGTTGTCCATTCATAGCCATTGTCAGTGGATAGACACCATTTTTAGCCCCTCCACTTTGTCACTTTTGCTGTACCCAATATTTCCCTATTCCAGCAAACCTCATTGGCAAAGAATCCCATATGATACTCATTGGCTAAAATATTATTATTGTTATCATTATTATTTTTCATATATATATGCATGTATGAAAAATAATACTACTATATATATATATATATATATATATATATATATATATATATAGGGTCCTGGGTTTGATAGGAGTGTGGGATGTGTACATACTTTATAACTTATCTTCCACAGTTCAGATCTCAGTGATAGCAGCTTCAGGATTTATGGATGAATTAGATTTATGAATGTTGTTTTATGGATGTATTCATGTATTAATAATTAGCAGTATGTAAACAGACATGTCTCTGTAGCAATGGCCGTTGATATGAAACCTGACAAAGAAACCTGATTTGTTCCACCTATTTTAACTTTTTAAACACTTTTTGCAGTTAAATTGTAGTTATTATTTTTTTTCTTTTCTTTTAAGGGCATGTTCAGACGTGGCAGAAATTTTGTGCTGCACATTTTGCGGCAAATTCGCAGAAATTACGCAACTAATCTGCAGCAAAATTTGCATATTTGTCAGTTAATTCAGACGTGGCGGATATCACAGTGCCCTTGCCACAGATTTCAGCCTTTGCATTGCAGAAGCTAAAATCCGCAGTGAAAATCCGCTGCTTCTCCGCAACAGACTGTGCATGCTGTGGAGTGTAAATTCTGCACCGCAGACTAAATTCCGCACTGTTATTTTCTGCAACGTCTTAACTAAGTTACATAAAAAGCAATAGAAACCAAACGCAAAAGAAGGCTGATGCAGATTTCCACTGCGGCTTCTCCACAGTGGAATTCTGCCACGTCTGAACATGCCCAAGACCAGCACCACATGCACATACATTAACAAGCTATCATACTATTCCAAAGGGAGGACAGAAGCAAAAATGATGCTCTGCATGAATAAAATAATTGTTTACAAATGAAAAATGGGGAAACTACAGATGGAAGCGTTTTTGAAGTGAATGTCCACCTTTTAACACCATGTCATTTTTATGTCTAAGATCCTTTGCTGATTAATTTTAGAATACATCTTTATAAGGGTCCAGAGCCCTATTTTTTTTTATATAAAGTTCCAAATCCATTGATACAGCAATATGTTAAATTGTAAAATTCTGCCTGTGGCTACCACTAAAGCGGGAGTTAGCAACCTATGGCACTCCAGCTGTTGTGAAACTACAACTCCCAGCATGCCCTGACAGTCAAAGGCTTTATTCTTACAGTCAAACGCTATCAGGGCGTGCTGAGAATTGTAGTTTCACAACAACTGGAGTGTCGAGGTTGCTGACCCTTGCACTAGAGTGATCTTAGAATCTTCTTTGCTCCCCCTAGTGGTGGCTGCAGGCAGGCAGAATTTTATATTTGAAAGGGTTATTCCAACCTTTTAAAGTGATGGCTTATGGGTAGGATATGGTATCACTTTACATTCGTGGAGGTCTGACCTCTGGGATCCCAAGCGATCTTGAGATTGATAGGTCGGGACCCAGAGGTTGGACCCCATCGATCATAAAGCAATGGCATATCCCGTGAAATTGATTCTACCATCTCTAGTAGACACATCTTTATTGTTTCATGAGTAAGATATTCATAAAATTGGCTTACGTTTGATTTCGTTGGTCCTCTAACTTTCCCTTGATATGGATCAAAGTTATTGGATCTTCAAGAAAAGTACACAAATTGAAAAATAAAATAAAACAAAATGAATGTACAGCAGCTGGGGAAATTATGCCATAGTATTTTGGTAGTACTGTAGTATCGGCTCCTAGAAGATTAATGTTTTAGCATTATTGGTGAGAATTTTGCATGTCGCACTGCTGGAGCCTGTAATTCTACAACAGCATTTGGGCATCTTGGTTGGTTTGTAGATGTAACTTAAAATAGGTACAAGATAATTCAAACACAGAATTTGCAAAATTACAACTTTCCATGTAGAATTAATTAAAGAGGACCTGTCTCCTGACGTGTCTGTTTTATTAAATATTTGTATTCCCCATAAAGTAACAATGCTGGAAAAGATATATTTTTAGAACTGTACATTGTGCTGTTAATCTGTTATTCCTCCTGGAAATGTATGAATAAATTGACAGCTGGACATTACCATGCATTACACAGACAGGCCATTGATTTCAATAGGAAATGTGTAAAGGTTAATTTCCTCTTTGGTGTTGAACACCAGGTTCCCCCACAGTGGCTTGGTAGGGGTCTCAGCAGTGATACACTGTGAGCATCTTATATTCAACGCACCCTTTTAACAAAATGGGCTGACCAAAGCAGACAATGCGTTTAAGTTTATACTGCTGCAAATCAATGAAATTACCAATTATAATGCAGTTTTTCTTGTTGGATTCCATGTCTTATATACAATACTTACAGATTAGTTTCATAATTTATTAGGTTAATTTCACATTCCTTCAAGTAATAAATAATTTTATCTCTTTTCACGTCAAAACGCAGTGTTGCGATTATGTCCATAACCAAGAAGAGATAATCGTTTTGAGTTTTTTTCTTTCCAATTTGGTAGAACCTAAAGAAACAAAATATAAACTTTCCTATCAAGTGTATAACCCATTATAGTAATAGTTTCTCTGTAGCATGTCATCTAGACAATAAAGTGATTTTCAGGAAACAGTCATCATGGAGGGTTTCAAAACTGCTGGAAAAACTTTAGACTCAGGGCTAATAGAGGATAGTTTTCATAGGATGGCATCCCTTAGAGAAGAAACTGCAGTACTCCGGGGTGCTTTATTGAACTTTATTCACTCATGTTTAACGCAACATTTCACTCCACCCATTAGAACTTTTCTAAAGCTAATGATGCAATGAGTGGACTGCAACATTGTATTGGACTTGGGTGAAGAAAGTTCCTTTAATGTTTCACTGGAACCTCGGAGTGCTGCAGATGGTGTCTTTAGTGAACGTGAGATCAAGGCTCTAGCTGCTGGCACCATTACAGGCTGGTTGCTTTACTGATACTCTGGAAATTGTTATAGAAAAAAGTAAGTGACTTTTTAGTCTATGGCAGAGAGGGTAGCATCTTTTTCAAGATTTTGCAGTACAGGTGGTAATTCATGATGCCATGATGACGTACCATTTCTTCACACTTTTAGCACTCATACATCCCCATATATTTTAACACCCCTGTACTTCACTATGGGGACGATTAACTTCCAATGCCATACATTTAGGATGCCATCAGGCCATAGTATGGATTCCCAAGTCTTAATCTTTAACCCCTTCCCACTGCAGCCACTTTTGACCTTCCTGATAGAGCCTTGTTTTTTAAATCTGACGTGTCATTTTATGTGGTAATAACTTTGGAATGCCTTTTACCTATCTGATCAATTTTGAGAGTGCTTTCTCATGACATATTGTACTTTATGTCAGAGGTAACATTTGGTCGATACATTTAGTGTTTATTTGTGAACAACACCAAAATGTAGAGAAAATGTGCAAAAATTTGCATTCGTCTAAGGGTATGTGCACACGATAGCAGGCTTTTACGTCTGAAATGACAGACTGTTTTCAGGAGAAAACAGCTGCCTCGTTTCAGACGTAATTGCTCCTCCTCGCATTTTGCGAGGCTTCTCTGACAGCCGTAAATTTTGAGCTGTGCTTCATTGAGTTCAATGAAGAACGGCTCAAATTACGTCTGAAAGAAGTGCCCTGCACTTCTTTTGACGAGGCTGTATTTTTACGCGTCGTCGTTTGACAGCTGTCAAACGACGACGCGTAAATGACAGGTTGTCTGCACAGTACGTCGGCAAACCCATTCAAATGAATGGGCAGATGTTTGCCGACATATTGTAGCCCTATTTTCAGACGTAAAACGAGGCATAATACGCATCGTTTACGTCTGAAAATAGGTTGTGTGAACCCAGCCGAAATTTAAATGCATCTGCTTGTGAGATAGATAGCAATACCACGCAAAATAGTTACCAGTTAACATTTCCCATATGTCTACTTTAGACTGGCATCATTTTTTGAACATCTTTTTATTTTTCTACGACATAACAAGGCTTCAATAAAAGGTCAATAGCCTATGAAGTGACTTTGAAGGGCCTACTGTATATATTAGAAACCCCCCAAAAAATCACCCCGTTTTAAAAACGGCACCCCTCAAAGTATTCAAAAATAGAAAGTTTCTTAACCCTTTAGGAGCTGGAATCAAAGCAAAGTGGAGGTAAAAATTTTCTGGAACACAAAAGGTTTTACCAGAGAAAAACAAATCAATATTTATTGCCCAGATTCTGCCATTTTTTAGAATATATCCCACATGTGGCCCTAGTGCGTTACTGAATTAAAACACAGACCTCAGAAACAAAGGAGAACCTAGTGGATTTTGGGGCCTTTTTTTTAGGGTATGTGCACACACACTAATTACGTCCGTAATTGACGGACGTATTTCGGCCGCAAGTACCGGACCGAACACAGTGCAGGGAGCCGGGCTCCTAACATCATAGTTATGTACGATGCTAGGAGTCCCTGCCTCTCCGTGGAACTACTGTCCCGTACTGAAAACATGATTACAGTACGGGACAGTTGTCCTGCAGCGAGGCAGGGACTCCTAGCATCGTACATAACTATGATGCTAGGAGCCCGGCTCCCTGCACTGTGTTCGGTCCGGTACTTGCGGCCGAAATACGTCCGTCAATTACGGACGTAATTAGTGTGTGTGCACATACCCTTATTAGATTATATTTTACACACCATGACAGGTTTGAAGAGGTCTTGTGGTACCAAAACAAAGGAAACACCTCAAGAAATACCCTTTTTGGAAACTACACCCCACAAGGAATTCATCTAGGGGTATAGTGAAAAAAGTCCCTCAACATTTGTAAAGCAACTGAAATTCCCCATATTGTTGGGGTACATGGTAGGGCTTAGAAAGGAAGGAGTTTGGCTTTTGGAGTGCATATTTTGCAGGATTGGTTTCTCGGCCCATGTCATTTTTGCAAGGCCCAAATGGTACCAATACAGTGGAAACTCCCCAAAAGTGACTTCATTTGGGACACTTCAGGTATTCATCTAGGGGTGTAGTGAGCATTTTGACCCCTTTTTGACAGATTTTATTAGAATTGGGCAGTGAAAATGTTAATTATTTTTTTTCCAATAGGACGTAGCTCTAGTTCACAATTTTTCATTTTCTCAACAAATATGTAATGGAATCACTAGTTCCCAGACTGCAAGTATATGGAATTGCCCTGTAAGCGATTCCAACAAAGATAGCTGGAGACTGTCTGGATTAAGCGTGCAAATAATCCGCTACCTCAAATTTGTCACTACTCTTATCAGCAGAGTCTAAGGCTACTCTATGATCTTCACCAGATCCCAATGCAAGGCATGTTGGATTTGGCTGCATAGAACCCAGGTTGCATTAACAGAATATGGTGTTGGACAGGAGGTGCAATGCAGGCAATACCAGAACAGATAACCAGACAAGGCAGAGGGGTAATCAGAAAACAGAATTCACAACCAGGAGAGACTAAGTCCAAATCACAGACCAGAAGATTACCAGGAGTTGCAGAGGTGAAAATCAGCCGAGAGCAGACTGTCTAAATCAGTGAGCAAAAGGGTTAATCCAAAAACAAAGCCGAGGTTCAGTTCCAAGGATCCAAATAGTCAGGTAATACAGGGTATGATCAGGAAATTGATCTGATACTTGCATACACCAAGAAATTCACAGGCACAAATTAAGGAACTGCCGGACTTAAACACTCCACCCTACAATCTGATAGGATGCAAACAGAAATGAGATTGGCTCTGCAACTCAAACCAAAACTGCCCAGAAACTAGACTAGAAGTCATGACAACCTTAAAGAAACAGACATTTCCTGACAAAATAAAGGAGAAAAAGAACCCTTACATTTGTAAAGCAACTTTTCCAGAGTACGGAAATACCCCATATGTGGTCACAAACTGTTGTTTTTTGCACACAGTGGGGCTCAGAAGGGAACGAGTGCCATTTGCCTTCCGGAGTGCAAATTTGCAAAGCCCCTGTGGGACCACAACAGTGGAAACCACCCAGAAGTGAACTCATTTTGGAAACGACACCCCTCAGGGTATTCATCTAGGGGTGTAGTGAGCATGTTAAGCCAACAGGTGTTTTCCACAAATTAGTGTGCACTCGATGTTGCAAAATGAAAATGGAAAGTTTTCCATAGATACGCCACTTCAGTGTCCAATATGTGGTGCTCAGCTTTTGCCATTATGAAAAGACAGCTTTCTAATTATTATGCTATGTTTTCTGGTTTTAGAAACACCCTACATTTGGCCCTAATATTTTGCCTGGACATATGACGGGGCTCAGGAATAAATAAGTACCATGCGACCCCATTTTGGAAGGTTTACCCCTCAAGGCATTTATTAAGGGGTGTAGTGAGCATTGTCACCCCACAGGTCTTTTCCATAAATTAATGCGCTGAGGATGGTACAAACTAAAAATTTCAAATTTTCCCAGATATGCCATTTCAGTGACAAATAGGTCGTGCCCAGCTTGTGCCACTGGAGACACACACACCAAAAGTTGTTAAAAGGGTTCTCCCGGGTATGGCGATGTCATATTTGTGGAAGTAAACTGCTTTCTGGGCACAGTGTAGGGCTCAGTAGGGAGGGAGAGCCATTTGGCTTTTGAACTGTAAATTTTCTTGGTAGTATTTCTGTTTTGGACGGTGGAGTAGCGAAGGTAAGCTACACTCCTGAGTGTACCGACACAGGGCTATTTAAACATTGTCGGTACGCCCGTAAATGGGGGTAAGTGGCACTCGCCCCCAGCTCACATGGGTTGGCGTGGTGATTTCACATCGTCGCCGACTCATGAGAGCGAGCGCCCGCGAGAGCGCGTACGGGAAGTTTAATTGGAGACCGGAGATCAAAAGCAGTATCTCCTGTCTCCATCAGTTTTAAGCAAACAGGAAAATGAGTAATTGTCCTGACTTTTTTTGGGCCGCTCCTCATGACCAGGGCTTTGTCGCTACAACCCTGGCTCATGAGACAATATATATATATATATATATATACATAGCTTCTGAGCCCGTTCTATCTGCTTCTCGCGACTGGAAGCCTTTTAGACCTTTTAGGTCCCGCCTCAGCTTCTGAGCCCGTGCCATCTATTTGTTGTAAGTATACGACAATCATGCGGGAAGCACTAGCTTTCCATGACGTATATCTACAACAAATATAAGGAAGGTGTTAACAATATGAGGAATATTGGAAAATCTAAACGGCTTTGCTGCTCTTTGGCTAGCAGTGACGTCCTTAATGGGTGATCACCATGCATTCCACTTCTGTGCAGGATGCGTCTTACTGTGTGTCATGAAACGCTCACTCCACTTTCGCTTGCCACAGTTTTTACCAGCTGTGAGGCACTTCCTCAGCGATTCTCCTGCACTTTCCTTAGTAAAACTTTCTAATCGCATGGTGGAAGTTTACAGAGACATCCCGAACATTTCGGCGAGGTGGTCATTTGTTTTTAATTTATGTATTACTGTTTTCCACTGTGTTCTAACGTTATAACAGTGATTTTCTAATCTTCATGTACCCTTGTCCTATGTTTCCAGACAATTCTCTCTCATGTGGTGCCATTGTTGTCAGCAATAAGTCTAAATAATTTCAATGGGTTAAGTACCACTTCTACTTAAATTACACCTATTTGAGTTTGAAATAATATAAATGAACACAATGAACATATTTTATTAAGGCTTCGTTCACATCTGTGGCGGGACTCTGTTCATGGGTTCTGTCAGATGTTTCCGTCAGGGGAACCCATGAATGGAAACAAAACTGAAACAAATGGAAACCATAGGTTTCTCTTGGCATCACCATTGACTTCAATGGTGATGGATCCGGTGCAAATGGATTCCATTTGTCACCGTTGTGCAAGGGCTCCGTTGTTTTGATGGAATCAATATCGTAGTCAACTGCTCTATTGATTCCGTCACAACAATGTAACCCTTACACAACGGAAAATATTTGCACCGGATCCGTCACCATAGAAATCAATGGTGATGCAAACGGAAACCTACGGTTTCCGTTTGTTTCAGTTTGGATTCCTTTCATGGGTTGCCCTGACGGAAATGTCCGACGGAACCCATGAACGGAGCCCCGACACAGATGTGAACGAAGCTTTAGCTTTATTAATTTTTGTAACACGGCCTTTTATCATTTCAATAAGAAAATCCTATTTTCTTGTTTAGTATTAGCATGTTTCATTGGTAACTGATATCCCAGAGATATTAGAATATAACATAAAAATAGGAACCCAAAATATGTCTTATTTGTAAATAGGTATTGTTGAATGTTTTAGATTTCTCAGGGGGTGTACTCATTAATGCAGTGTACTGTATCAATAAACATTTAATCTATTAATACATTTGATATAATCTACTAACGATTTTATACCCCATTTTTTACCTTTTATTAAGTAGCTTTTTACATGAAATGCTTAGGCCTCATGCACATGACGGTAGTTTTGCGGCCACGTACTATCCACAATTGCGTAGCCACAATTGCGGATCGTATAGAACACATTCTATCGTATGGGCCAATGCACACACCCATGGTTTCCAGACAGCAGAAAAAATAGGACGAATCATTTTACAGACCGCATTTGCGGTCCGGGCTCCGTAAAGTCAATTCACATATTGTGTGTGCATGGTCCATGATTAAACCGAGCTGTCCGTGCCGTAATCGGTCGTGTGCATGAGGCCTAACATGACATTCTGTATAGAGTATATTTTATTTTTCTGTATTAGACATTTCATATTTTTTTTAAATTAGATTTTACATGCATACTGATCCTTGGAAGTGTACATTCTTTTCAAGAGATAAAATAAAAATCTATTATACTTACGATTTTTCTCCATATACTATGTTGGTTTTAAATCTGGTTTCAATACTGTTGTTTGATAAAATTGTAATTCTTCCTAAATTTTTCAACTGGACATTTCTGATTGGTATCCTAAATAATGAAAAGAGATTTCTCTTAATAGTATAACTCAATGCCAACATCGTTTATAGCGAATTTAGTATAACAAATCTTTTAGAATTGCCTAAGATAGATACCGACACCGAAGGGAGAAGGAAGGGAAAAAAAAGACCTTCAGACTATCTCAGTCTCCTCCACAAATCAGACAGGGGGGCATGGCATCCTCACATAATCTGTACAGGCATATAAGCAGTCACCTTCAGACTGTAGAAGGAAAAACAGGGTTGGCCGAGGCACCAACAGCCTAGAATGGGTTTCAATGTCAACAAGTATGTACAAGATATAAATGTTTTGACTTGAGAACCTATTTATGCAAAAGCTTTACTGCTACGTAAGGCCATTGTTCGTGGGATCCCAGAAAAGTCAAAGTATAAAAAGATCTCGCCCCTCATTTAATGTTTATGTTGCCATCAAATCAACAATGTTATTTTGATAGCTTTTATATATTTGATATTTATTCACATGTATAATAATCATATAAAACCTATAATAATCTCTATTTTAATTACATTGAAAACCAGTATTCATGTGAACGAAGGTCATTGATAGCAATAATTCTGAATTAGTATTTTCCCATACATAGGGTTGGGCCCAAAAAATAACTACCACCACCATTTTCAAATTCACCTGTAGCCCTTACAGCCATGTAGTCTGATTCACTAATACCCCGGCAATTCCCATTATATACTGACACTGGTAAAATTTTGGCAAGTACACTTACACAATTGACTGTTTTTTGCCCATTGCATGAGGAAAAAACACGTTTCTAATAGGTATTTCGGTCTTGAAATCTCCAAGTTCTTTCTTCAGCTCATTTGGTTCAATTTCATTCAGAGAATCGGTAATAGCTTTGAAATGAAGATCATTAGTTACACACATTAGTGAAGTTAAAAGTATTACTACATGTATATTTATCCTACTTATATATATTTGTATTAATTTTATTTTATTTGCATAGACTGATACTTAAAGACAAGCAAATCAGGGCAAATTTGGCTAAAATGTTTAATTACGGAGCCACATGTGCCACACATGTAGGAATGTGCCACACATTTGTGGCTGTATATAAAAAATACAACTCTATAATAGAAAATGTACCTATTCGCTCATCTCTGGTTCTTATTCCTCAGATCAGCTACTTGAATAATCCAGATAATCATTATTTAGGATGAATTTTTCGGCAACTTTGCCTCCCCTTACCCTTTGCAGACTTTTACTGACATTTTTTTTTTCTTTTAATAAGGGTGCATAAGGCCTTCTGTACTTCCACACAAGTTACTTTATATTTATTATTATATTTTAATTATAACTGGTGACGATAATAATAAATATGTGGGTGTGTGAGCTGCATATGAGTGGAAATTGATGTGAATGATGATTTAAATCCATACAATGTCCTTGTGATAGCACTTTACAGAAGAGCACAGACGAGGAAGATGATGATGATGAATGTCCCCACAGTGTAATGCCCCCTATAGCTGCCCCCACAGTATAATACCCCCTATAGCTGCTCCCACAGTATAATGACACCACACAGTATAATGCCCCCATAGCTGCCCACCCCATACAGTCTAATGCCCCCACACAGTATAATGCCCCTCATAGCTGACCACCACAGTATGATGCTCTCCATAGCTGCCGCCACACAGTATAATGCCCCCCATAGCTAACCACCACAGTATACTGCCCCATAGCTGCCCCTCACAGTATTTTGCGCCCCATAGCTGCCACCACAGTATAAATCCCTATAGCTGCCCCCACAGTATATTGTCCCCCATAACTGCCCAATACACTATAATGCCCCATACAATATAATGCCCCCATAGCTGTCCATACAGTACATTGTTCCCATAGCTGCTCCATACAGTATAATGCCCCCAATAGCTGCCCCATACAGTGTTATGCCCCCATACAGTATAATGCCCTTCTTAGCTGCCACATACAGTATAATGCCCCCCCATACAGTATAATTCCCTCTATAGCTGCCACACGCAGTATAATGTCCCACATAGCTGTCCCATACAGTATAATGCCCCATGCAGTATAATGCCCCCCTTAGCTGTCTCATACACTATAATGCCCCCATACAGTATAATGCCCCCCTTAGCTGTCCTATACAGTATAATGCACCTGCGGGCCCCCGGGCCCGGTCGCAGCTGTGACCCCCTACAACTATGCCACTGCATTTATACTAAAGGTCCTTTTAAATTAACCTTTTGGTGGCTCCCCTTCAAAATACAGAATTGTTGAGTTATCACTGTGCTTTAGCCATTTAGCCATATACATATGGTATATATATATATATATATATATATATATATATATATATATATATATATATATATATATATATATATATATATACAAAAGATAAACAAGCAGCACTGTTCATCAAAATACGTGCAGCCAGGGTGCAAGGTCTCGTTTGGACATATGACCAATGTCCCAAATACCCAGTAAATCCTTTCAAAATATGAGACAGCACACCTTGATAGTGAAAAAAGTGGATTTATACAACACATGCGACGTTTCAGCCCTACTCCATGGGGCTTTTCTCAAGCATCTATATATATATATAAATAAATATAGTAGATTCTGTATACAGATGTAAGGATACCTATAACATTTACCATTTGCAAAGATATCGCTGCAAATCTGCACCGTCACCGTGGGTTCACCAGCTGCATTTCTTTGGAGGAGCACGTTATATAAGAGCCCAATCACTATGATTTTCATCATGTTGAGAGCAGTCTGAGATGAGAAACAAAACTATGACTTTTATACCTTTAAGTAAAGTCCTTTTCCCACCTTGCACATAGACATTGATTATTTCCATAATAGAATAGTCTAATTTAATATTTGCCACAAATAAGGGCAAGTAATTTTCCCACACACCATTCAGCCATAACATTAAAGGTGTTGTCTGGGGTTGTCCGGAAGAGCAGAAAAGTTAATAAAATATAGAAAAACGATATTCATTTGTTCAATCCCCTGACACACCAACCTAGCCGTTCCGATGTTCCCAACTGTCTTTGTTCACTTCTTTTGCAGTGATGATGTGCCATACATGTGGCAACCAATCATCCCTGCCTCAGCGATCTCATGCCGCCAGGGATTGACTGGAGCGGTCACGTGCATTAACGGCTTAAAGAGGTGAGTGTTGTTCTTGTTTTGTTATTATTTTATCATTTTTCATTCTCTTAGTAAACATTTTTTAAATCCTGGACAACCCCTTTATAACAAGTGAAGTAAATTACATTTATTGTCTCGGAACAATGGCATTTGTCAAGTGGCGGGATACTGCATATTAGGCAGTGAGTAAACAGTCAATTCTTAAGGTTGATGTTTTAGAATCAGGAAAAATGGTCAGGCGTTCGGATCTAAGCAACTTTTACAAGGGCCAAACGGCAGGTCTTGTGGAGTGTTCCTAGTATGCAGTGGTTAGTATCTACCAAACGTGGCCAAGGTTGTGCGGAATTTCTGCCTGGAAAATCCGGATGGAAATTCCACAGTGTTTGGGCTAAGTGTGGACGTAGCCTAAAAGACACATTCATTGCACATTTCTAGAATATGCCATAAATGTGTTATTAGTGGGGTCCAACTGCTGGAACACCTCCAAATAGCAATAGGAATTTGATCCCCTCCAGCCTTGCTGAACTTCACTAAACACTGGTTTATTTATGACAGTGTTCTATGCTACGCAAAATACAAACGCAGAACGTGTATGTTACTGATGGTTTTGAACTGTGTCTAAAACCCTATTCTATTGGTCTTAAAAAAAACAAAACAGAAAAACTGTATATACAATTCTCTACCAAATTATTTTCATAGGTGAAACTATACTTTAATGTACTGAGTAGATCTATGGATAATTTTACCATATTACATTTATTTATAGACAAGTATTCACAAAACATAAACATTTAAATCTCTGATTAATTTGTAAAAATGATAACCCCGCCACCCCCAAAAACCATACCTAAAAACAACAACAAAAAAAAAATACCTCTCACAGGGATGGACCTAACGTCTCGTACTCGGTGTTCTGAATAAAATGTTGAC
This sequence comes from Rhinoderma darwinii, assembly GCF_050947455.1. NCBI lineage: Eukaryota > Metazoa > Chordata > Amphibia > Anura > Rhinodermatidae > Rhinoderma > Rhinoderma darwinii. Next base: position 40,956,643 of record NC_134699.1, on the reverse strand, counting down.
TACTGGTTTCATAGATTATATACACATGGAAAAAAATGCAAACTAGTGTTCAGTGAAGTATATATAATATCAACACAGCTTTATCTTTAGGATCATTGATATTATTCCAAGAACAAAGATTAGTAAATGTCATATTTATTTGCTATTAATTGTGTGTAATGGCTCACTAGCAATAACAATATGCAGATACAGGCTTCCTTTCAGATAACGTATATAGAACTACAACATTAAAGGTAAGCATTCTGCAAACCCCTGCATAGACATCGTGGCAAGCGATAAAAGTCTGCCCCCATGCTAACTAATTACACGACCCACTGCAGACTGCATCTATTTTCTTATAGGAAAAAGCAATAACAGGTCTGTGATACCCTTAGATGTACGGGGGCACACGTGTGCTACACTCAACGGACGAGCATGTGTCTATCCTTTGCCAACAGGTGCTTGTAACCTGCTGAACCCATTTCATTTTAGGGATAGGGGATTACAATAATTTCCCATGAACAACAAATTTCCAGTAAGGGCAGGTCATATATTCACAGGGCCCTTTATAGTTGATGATGGCCCTGTCGGAGCGTCAAGAAGATTAATAAACTAGACTATCTAGACAAAGTAGAAGTCGCAACAAGGTTTCCGTAGGTGAGAAACAAAGATTTTGGCTACATGCTGCTACCACTAGGAAGCTTAGAAGCATATTGTTTATATATTGACCTCAATAGTAAAACAGTATGCAGTAAGCAGTGGAACTACCGCTTAAGCAGCTGCTACAGGGCCCGCGGCATGAGGGGACCATGCCACCCTGCCCGGCACATAAATGTTCCCTCAGTGGCATCACAACCCAGCAAGAGCTCCCTCTGTGACGTCTCTAGCACCGCAGCCCAAGCCCCGAATTTTTGGCAATTGAATGCTATGGCGGAGCAGGAAAACTATCAGCAACCTGTTCCGCCATTCACTAGGCTACAAACCAGGTTAGGCCTGCGACCTATCAGACGCTGGGACAGGATCCCCGCACAGGCCGGCGCGATAACGTCATTGGATAGCGCCGACCTACGCAAGGGTCCCGTCTCATAGCCTGCAGGACTGAGGAGCCTGGGAGGCTCTGCAGCTCCATTCGTCGCGGGAACAGGGCTAGCTAAGTATATGTTTTTTTTTATTTGTTTGGGGGCACTATCTACAAGGGGGTTGTGTGGCACTTCAAGGGGGTGTGGTGCTATCTACAAGGGGGGTTTGGTACTACTTACGAGGGGGGTGTGGCACTATCTACAAGGGGGATGTGGCACTATCTATAAGGGGCGTGCGGCACTATCCACAGGGGGGAGTGGCACTATCTGCAAGGGGAATGTGTGGCACTATCTACAAGAGGCTGTGTGGCACTATATACAAAGGGGTGTGTGGCAATATCTACAAGGTGGTGTGCCACTATCCACAGGGGGCTGTGTGGCACTACATACAAGTGGGCTTTATGTGGCACTATCTACAGGGGACTGTGTGCAACTATCTACAGGGGGATGTGTGTGGCACTATCTACATGGGGCTGTGTGTTACTATCTACAAGGGGGCTGTATGTGGCACTATCTACAGGGGTTTGTGTTGCACTATCTACAAGGCTGTTGTGTGCCGCTATCTACAAGGGACTGTGTGGCACTACATACAAGGGGGCTGTATGTGGCACTATCTACAGAGGGGTGTGGCACTATCTACAAGGCTGGTGTGTGCCACTATCTATGGGGGGCTGTGTGGTACTATATACAAGGGGGCTGTATGTGGCACTATCTACAGGGGCTTTGTGACACTTTCTACAGGGGGACTGTGCATGGCACTATACAGGATAGGGTGAATATCTACAGGGGGACTGTGCGTGGCACTATACAGGAGGCGAGTGTGATACTATCTACAGGGGGACTGTGTGTGGCACCATCTACAGGGGGACTGTGTGTGACACCATTCAGGGGGTGTGACTATATATTCTTCAACTTAATGCACATTCACTGAACACTTTAATAAGAACCTGTACCCTGTTCCTAATGAAGATATCTAATCATGAAATAATTGTATGCAGACACGTTCTAGAGGTTCAGTAACTGTAGAATGAATGTTGTTGCCAGACAGGGGTGGTTCGAGACATTTCTGTTCCTTTCAGATCATTATATACAATCTATAGAGTTTACAGTGAATGGTACAGATAGCAAGAAGACATCCAATGAGTGCTATTTCTATAGACCTTGTTGATTAAATAGGTCAGAGGAGTAGTTACTATGTAAGCCTCGTTCACATCACATTTTTTGTCTACAATTGACTTTAACGCCAGGAAAAGATGGAAGGCCGTGATGGATGCCACTGTTGTCATCCATAACGGAGTGGTATCTATCACGATAGACTGTAATGGTATACCTTAAACTGCTACAATTACAAACTACGGTTGATGGTATCCATCACCCTTAACATATTCACATGAAAAGCTATTAAAAAGCATGGGACATATATTTAAACGTACAATATGCCTGTGACGTATGGCATACAGTGGCATACCTCACCCATAGGCTCCAATTTTTAAAAAAATGATGTTTTCTTCAGACCTATCAAGTGCCGAATGCATAGTACTGTATGATCTTATCCCATCCACACAACCATAGCATATAGAACAGCACAGCTTCAAATGTTTATGCAAAAAATAGTTTTAATAAACTCACAGAGGTTCATAAAGTCTGCAGAAGTCTCTGTTGTCGCCAGCTTACTACTGATTCAATCTCCTTAGTTATATTGGATCTGTACATCTGTGGGGTATACCTGATTGTTAGGGGCATTTGCTGTGTATTTAAAACTTGGAAGGGTAAAGTGAAAAAACAAGAGTTTCCAAAACTAGATTTCAAAAAGGATTACAAAAATATAGAGAAAATGGGACATGGTAAACCAACAAAACTGTCACCATCAGATAAACCAAGCTTTTATCTTCAAGGAAAAGAAAAAAAATAAGCTCCACTCTTACTTCACATATGAAAAAATCGGCAGATGTTTCTGTCCATCATTCAACAGTGAGAAAACAATTCAATTCTATGGGTCCAAAGGATGTGTAGCCGTCAAGTAGGTGCTATTAAAAAAATAGACATAAAAATGGGGCTGGACAATTAAGATGTTGTTGAAGGACCGAAGACATTTATGGAGGTAACTGAGGATGTCTACAACTATCAGTCAAGCATGGTGGAGGATCAGGGCCAGTTTGTGGCTGTATAACAACATACACTATATGGACAAAAGTATTAGGACAAACCTCAATCATTGAATTCATGTGTTTTTTATTCAGTCCCATTGCTACAGGCGTATAAAATCCAGCATCTAGCCATGCAGTCACCTTTACAAACATTTGTGAAAGGATGAGTTGCTCTAAAGAGCTCACTGAATTACAGCGTGGTACCGTAATATGATGTCACCATAGCAAAAAGTCAGTTTGTGAAATTTCTTCCCTATTAGATATTCCACGATCAACTGTGAGTGGTATTATTGCAAAACACAAGAAGCACAGCAACTCAACCACAATGTGGCAGACCACGTAGTAGGTGAGCAGCTCCATGAATGCCTTACATCACCAAGCACAGTGTCAAGCATTGGATGGAGTGGTGTAAAGCAACCGCCACAGAACTCTGGAGCAGTGGAAACGTGTTCTATGGAGTGATGAATCACGCTTCTCTATCTGGCAGTCTGATGGACGAGTCTACGTCTACCGAATGCCAGGAGAACGTTACCTGCCTGACTGCATTTTACCAACTGTAAAGTTTGGTGGAGAAAGGATAATGCTATGGGGTTGTTTTTCAGGGTTTGGCCTAGTGAAGGAAATCTTAATGCTTTAGCATACCAAGACATTTTTGAAAATTGTATACTTCCAACTTTGTGGGTAAAGTTTTGGGAAAGGCCTTGTCTGTGTCCCAGTGCACAAAGCAAAGTCCATAAAGTTTGGTGTGAAAGAACTTGACCAGCCGCACGGAGCCCTTGCCTCAACCCCATCAAACACCTTTGGGATGAACTAGAATGTAGGCTGGGAGCCAGGCCCTCTCATCTAACATCAGTGTCTGACCTCACAAATGCTCTTCTGGATGAATGGGCAAAAATTCCCAGAGACAACCTCCGAAATCTTGTAGAAAGCCTTCACAGAAGTGTGAAATGTGTTTTAGCTGCAAAGGGTGGACCAGCTTGATATTAATGCCTGTAGATATAAAATGGAATGCCATAAATCCTCTCTTAGGTGTGATGTGTAGGTGTCCTAATAATTTTGTCAATACAGTGTGTGAAGTTTGTGATTTGTAAAATTTGTGAGATAACAACTCACGTTACACTTCTGTGTCTACGATTAAGACGTATTTATCAAATAAAGAAGATGCTAGTGTTCTCAGAACAATGGACTTACCAGCCTACAGCCCAGACTTCAGCATCATTTAATCTTTTTGTGATTCGTCGTACTTGAGAATAAAATACACTCAACTTCCAAGGGTGCCCATACACATTAGAGGAAAGTCGCCCATACCCGCTAATTTTGGCCTGACCAAACAACTATCTAATGTGTATGGAGATGTCCAGATGTCGAGGGAAAGAAAAATTTCAAAGCATCGGATCCTTTGTTACCGCAGGAGATAAACCACTGCCAGAGTTGTCTGTGGCTTATGCCCCTCTCCGCATTGAGACCACATGCACGCTTGATCCAAGATTCATAGAAATCCGGCAGGCGTAGCTCTTAGCACAAGAAGTAATTTTGGAATGAAGAATAAGCACTTTGGGTGAGGCAAGTTTTAATGACTGTACCCATCTTATATGCCTTTTGGCTGTGGCAGGGCTTGACACTATGCTGGGTATTAGTCACGGTCACGGAGTAGCAGCTGGCCAAACAATGATAATTTTTAGGACAAGAGTACCTGGGTAGAAGATTTGGCAAACACTCAGCGTAGCAGACACGTGGCGTAGCGAGCACGTGGCGTAGCAGACACATGGAACAGATGATACTTGGCACAGATGACACCCCGGATTCCGACACTAGATTTCGCATTGGAACAAACACAATTATTCGATACAGGATGTGGGGTACAGGATACGGGAACACAGCATACAGGATAAAACTAAGGAACGATTTGCAATAACGAACATGGACAGACACAACAACTCTCAGGCAAGAGGAAGAGGGCAGAGTCCTTTTTATACAGCAGTGTGAGTAGGGATTGGCTAGGGAGCTTTTTTTAGGTGTGCACGCTGGCCCTTTTGGCGCACCCTAACAGCATCCGAGGACAGTAGAGTGCACCGGCGTCTCAGAGGAGGGAGATGCCGGCATGAGCTAATGGAATTGCGGTCGCGGCCGTTGGTGGGTGTGTGATCCCGGCGGTCCGTGACCGCGGCCATAACAGTATGTCACTGTCAAATGGAACATACAGTGGTGCACACAAAATTCATGTTGTCCATGATATAAATATCAAAGCGTGCACCATTTTTAATCTTGTTCTACAATATGCACGGCAAAACTACTTACAATAGATGCGCCAAATAAATTATGGGCTACTTTAGCATGCATGTCTTGATAAATGAAAATATGGGTTTTTCCTTTGTAAAGCGTTGTTCTTACAACACTATTGATTTTTTTTGCCATCTTATCGCTAGGTACATTTAGATCATTGAAATAGTGACAAGCCTCTATATTATTTGAACAGTTTCTGAATACAACTTTATCTTTGTTACACTTGAAGTTACTTCCTTTGAAAAACATAAGAAATTAGAGCAGTGACCGAGAACACCTCTAAAATAACAAGTGCTGATCTTATTAATAAGAATTGGGCAGAAAAGCAAATATGACAATGTTCAGTGACTTTGTTTGACTTTACTTTATTACCTAAAGCTTTGTTATGTGTTAATAATAACACGTTTAATGGTGATCCAGTATCTTCTCTATCACACATCATGTGTAACCTAATGGATGAATAGAGGAGGCATTTTACAGCTTTCCTGCTGGTTTACTCCAATGCCCCGCAAGGAAGAAACACAGTACATAATGCAAGAGGTAAACAAAACATATACTAGTATATAACCAGTGCAGGTTCATTATTTAACCCTTCACAACTGTACTTATTGAACACGACATTCCATATGTAAATATTGAACATTCATATTATGCGTGTGCATGTCATTGAGTAGGGTCCCCAACCTTAGGACCTGCCTCTAAAATTTGCGAGCCATGCTCCCATATAAAGTATTACGGACCGTAATTATGGATGAATAATACAATCGTGTGCATGGGGCCTTACCCTGTAAGTCAATGTCCGACCCTTTAAAGAGCCTTGAAACAGAATTATTAACCAAACCAGGGAACATTGCCCTAAAGACTCAATACTAGCTGGATCTCTGCAATTAGAATCAATCTGGGGTGAATCTGTACTTTCTGAGGAGAAGGTGAGTAGTATATTACAAAGTGTATTATTTTTTTTAAGAAATGGTGAGGAAACAGTTTTGGGGAGGAAGAGGAGATAACGTTTCTATAGACTCTTGGGCATTTTCAACAATGTAATCAGAGTGTGATCTTGTAATGTTGAGATTTTTCATGGTTATATCAGCTAATTGGGGACTGACAGGCCGGAACAATGGTAGATTGCTCTTTACAGGGGATTATTGGATTGCTTTTGCCAATCAGGGGGTCTTGAGCTCTTGATTTAAAGAAAGCAGAAGTATGCCCATTAATACCATAATACCACCTAGTTCTAGAGTGAAAGTGGTTTATTAAAATAATAACATTTTTCCAGAAAAACACTTTATAGACTGTAAATCCTTTATTGATGGAATTCATGGACAGTCTTTGTTCTTTCATCCAACAGACAAATCAATATATGCTGCTTGCTGGATCTGGGAAGCACTTATTGGTTTGCATAAGGGCACATGGTTTATTTGCGGATGACACTAATTCTCCTTGGTAATATTGCCATCATTTTATTTCTGGAAATAAAAAAAAATCAGTGGAAGGCAAAATTTGGGACAGAATTAGTTAAGCATTTTAAACATTAAGTTGCCAGCCTAGTCTAGAATGGGCTCTCAGACCACCCTTTTAGAAAGTAAATTCATCTCAATTCTGTTGTGCTAGAGATGGCCCAGTCAATTCACATGTCTTGGAGCAACAACTCAGCTGTGAAGTGGTAGACCACATGAGCTTATAGTATCGAATAAAGGAATAATGAAGCATTTAAACTACATTCAAGTTTTGGCAACTGAATGTACTGAGTGGGGTAATGCACATGGCTATTGGACTATCTGGAATCCCTAGATTGATCAGTCATGGTTTACCATCTGTAAGGGTCATAATGCACGGCCTGACGTGGGCCATGTAAACGAGCGCCGATCAAAGGGATAGCTCGTTGATTGGCGCTCACTTGCTCCTTTCACACAGAGCAATGATTGCTTATGTATAGGGACCAGCGATTGTTACTCCGACAACAATGAACATATGCATTGGATATGCCATAAATGTCGATAGATTTATGTCCTATATCTGGTACCTGCACCTATCTCCAGAATGGGGTTCACTCGACCCTGTTTTGGGTTCAACTGTTTCTGTAACTCCCATTGGAATCATTGTGGAATTCCGTGCACATACGTGACCAACCCTTCAGGCATTCTTCGCTAGGAAGCGACGGCCGCCTCACGAGATGGAAAGGGGGTTGGGTGGCCATCGTTCTGGAGATACGTGTGGGTTCCAGAGCACCCGTGAATTTGCCATAAATGTCTAAGGTGTCAATATCATTTAAGTGGTGGCCCTAGTCATTCCTATGTTTGTTTGTTTTTATTGGGAAAAGCACTGTCTTACCTTATTTATGCGTTTAATACAACAAGATCCTAAAAATGAAAAGAGACAATAAACTGAATAGCATGAAGCAATTTACTTTAGACATAACAATGATATTTTTTTAAACAGCATTGTGAAGCATCAAACAACAATGAGACCATATGTGACACATTAGCACATAATGTAACCAGTTAATATGTAATACTTACATCCAAGATGTCAATGTCTGCATCATCAAAGTTTATGTTCATCAGCTGTGGTAAAGGTATTCCATTCCCTACGACAGCTAAAAAGAAGAAAATATGCAGATATTTAGATTAAAATCATACTGAAAATTATTAGTACGCATCGGAGGTCATATACATGGTTGTGTTATGGATCTATAGAATTTTATGAGCCCATATTGTACCTCTCTGAGCATCTGATTACACATGGAACATGCAGAGGTTTGTTTTCTCACAGATTCATTGAGAATCGCATGCATTGCTTCTAGGGGAGATAAATGTTCCGTATAGATGCAACCTGCGGCGGCACACTGAATCCGCACAAGTCCGTAATACAGATTTGTAGGCAATCCATGTGCCACTATATGGGACAATGCAACGTGCATGAACCTGAACATACGTATATTGTTCATAATCAGGGGCATGACAATTGAGGGTGTTAGAGGTAGCAGTCGCACCTGTCCCGGGTGCCGGTGAAGACCCAAAGGTCCCTCTGCCACATAAGAAGACACCTGTATTTTACATGGCACATTGTGGGTGGTGGGCCCTGCGTTGGAGTCCAGGATCTTCAAGTTACAACTGTGCCCATTATAATACATGAAACAGTCCATGAAACACTTATTATAAGTCCGGTATGTGAATTATTAAATCCTTACTGTTTATTGATGGCAGGAATGCAAGGTTAATTATGTTACCGACCAATCCCTCTAGCACAGAAACCTGCGAGAGGAAAGTGAAAAATACTTTTTATCTAAAAAAAAAAAGTGATTAAGTTCTACAGACATTTATTGTGGAATGAAAAGTTATGCCACTTTTGCATCTTTTTGTTTTTTAATTCTTCACAAAATGAAATATGTATACTTTCTGACAGTGAATGGAAACATCATTGTCTAAAAAGTGTCCTGATCATGTGCAGCTGACACAGATGCATTTACACCATTCAACCAAAACATTAATGACACTTCCCTAATATTGTGTTGGTCCCTTTTGTGGCATCAAAACAGTTTTGAAGGTTTCCTGTGGTATCTAGCAGCAAGACGTTAAAAGCAGATCCTTTAAAGGCTATGTACACCTTTGTTAGAATTTTTTTATTTTATTAAATTAATGTCTTATGCAATGGTGGATCATCCTTAGGCTCCAGGGGGGCCCATGGCCGCCCAAAGTACAATGCAGTTTTGTTGCGTCTGCGATTTCGTTTTGAATGGCGGCAAAAAAACGCGACAAAATGTATGTGTCCTGTAAAGGACCTGCAGACATAAAGGTCACATGACCTTATGTCTGCAATTCTTATTACTGATTAGAGACCTGCTAGTCATATGACCGCAGGTCCTACAACAGCAGCAAGAGAGAAGACCGTGAGTGAGGTGAGCTGCTAGGTAAGTAAGGGGATGGGTTTGTTTAAGGGGTCTGGGGTTTGTATTTAGGGGGTCTGTACTTAGGTGGTCTGGTCTGGGGTCTGTATTTAGGGGGTCTGGTCTGGGGTCTGTACTTAGGTGTCCTGGTCTGGGGTTTGTATTTAGGGGGTCTGGTCTGGGGTCTGTATTTAGGAGGTCTGGCCTGGGGTCTGTATTAGTTTATGTGGTCTGTATTAGTTTATGGGGTCTGGGGTCTCTATTTAGGGGGTCTGGTGTCTTTTAGTTTAAAGGGGTCTGTATTTAGTGGGTCTGTATTAGTTCAAGGGTTTTGCATTTAGGGGGTCTGGTCTGGGGTCTGTATTTAGGAGGTCGGGTCTGTATTTGTTTATGGGGTCTGTATTTAGGGGGCCTGGGGTCTGTATTAGTTTAGGGGGTCTGGTCTGGGGTCTGTATTAGTTTAGAGAGTCAGGTATGGGGTCTGTATTAGTTTATGGGGTCTGTATTTAGGGGGCCTGGTCTGGGGGTCTGTATTTATTTAGGGTGCTTGTTCTGGGTCTTTATTAGTTTAGGGATGTCTCGTCTGGGGACTGCAATCGTTTAGGAGGTCTGGGGTCTGTATGTATTCTAATTTATTAGTCTGAGTTTTAAAAGGGGTTGTCCGGGCACGTGGATAGGTCATCAGTATTAAAAAACGGTCCGTGCCCAGACAACCCCTTTAATGTATGGTCCTGGGCCTTGGTTTCTGAATTTTTGTGTTTCTATAGGGACTGGAAATGGCTGCAGAAGCGAGGAGCAAAGATGTTTCATCAGGAGAAGTCGCCATACCGGTGTGTGTCAGATCGAGAAGGAAGAAGAACGACTCCCATCAGAGAAGATGTCACTTGTAAGTCACTGGATCTATAGAGGATCCGTCTCCTCTCCTGACATGTCTGTTGTAGGAAATCTTTGTATTCCACATAAAGTCTTTGTGTAACCAGGACTAATAGACAAATGCGTGTTACCATTCCCATTGTAAGGAGCGATGTGTCCCTACACAGTGTAATACATTCAGCGATGGTTGGAGACTGTCAGTATGTAGGGACACAGCCCTTTGAGAAGAGGAATCGTAACAACCATTTGTCAATGCTCGCACAGAAAGGTGGTGTTCACTATAGACATGGCAGAGCGGCAGTGGGGAAGGGGGGCCCAAGTTTGTGGAACAGCCCGTGGCCTATGGTCTACTTAATCTGCCATTGGCCCTATGTGTTTTAAATAAGCTTTAAATTCACTTTTGTAAAAAAATGTTTTGACTTTTTATGATACAGCTTCTATGTATACAGGATACATAGACGCTGTATTCTTCTCCCTCAGCTGATTCTGTCGACTCAGCTGAGAGTGGGTCCTGCGTGTCTCTGACACACAGGATCCCCCTAATAATGATCACATCTAAGTTCATAACTTAGAGGTAACAGTTGAGAGAAAATGATACAGCTCCTATGTATACTGGATAAAGTAAAAACATTGTTTATATAAAAGCGAATTTTAAAGTTGCTTAAAAACACATAGGATATTGATTCAATAAAAAAAATAATACAAAAAATAAATATATATATATATATATATATATATATATATATATATATATATATATATTAACTACTCTCCTATTAAATTCTTCTATTCAAAAGAAGGAAATTTCCTTATCTTACCATGCAATGGTAGAAGCATTAATTACTGACCCCCTCCCGTTTATACATAAATGGAAAACAGATTTTAATGCTTCTGGATCTGCTGAGAAGTGGATTAAAGCATTCAGTTTACCATCCGAATTATCTAAATGCATTAATCATATGGAGAACTTCAGAAAAATCCTCTATAGATGGTACTACACCCCCAAAAATTAGCAAAACTATACCAGGGAACGGAGGGTAAATGTTGGAGATGTCGGAGAGCTGGAGCGGATATGAAGCATATATGGTGGGAATGCAGTGTTCTGAACCAACTGTGGAAAGCTGTTGGATACTTATTATCAGTTATCTGTGAAATTAATATGATCTTATCCCCTTTACAATGCTTAATGCCTATTGACATTGACTTTTTTCCTAATGATCTTAGGACAGTCATTTTCCATATATTAATAGCAACTAGACTAAAAAGGTCAAAATATTTGAAAAACTCAGAAATTCCTTCGTTGTCAGAAATCATCAGTTTGGTAAATGACAATTGCACGTCTTGCTAACAAAGGTGTTCATGGCTTTTAAGTCCTGCAATTTGGAGTCAACCCATTCCTGAACATTTTTTGCCGTGTGGCCGGAGCATTACTCTGCTGAACGAGTACACTGCCATTGAGGAATAACATTGTCATGATGATGTGTACTTGGTCTGCAACAATGTTTATCTATGTGGCACATGTCAAAGTAACATCCACATGCATATCACGACCCACGGCCGTCCACATGATATAAAAGGAATTGTGACTCATTAGAAAAGGTCACCTTCTTCCATTGCTCAATGGTCCAGTTTTGATGCTCACATGCTTATTCTAGGCGCTTTCAGGGGTGGACATGGGTCAGTATGGGCCCACTGACAAGTCTGCAGCTAAACATCTCCAAACACAGCAAGCTGTGATGTACTGTGTGTTTCTATCATAGCCAGCTATAACTTTTAGGGCAAGTTCACACAGAGTTTTTTTGGCGCTGATTTTTACTGGGAAACCGCGTCGGTGTCAGCCCCAGAAAACATCTAAAACCGCCTCCCATTGATTTCAATTAGACGCGGAGATGTTTTTTTCTGCAGTGGCAATTAACCCTCGCAGGAGAAAAAGGCGGCATCTTCTTTCTTGACATGGTTCCGCCTCTGATCTCCCATTGAAATCAATAGGAAACAGAGAAAGCGCTTTTCACAGCGTTTTTTGTCCGCGGTCCTCACGGAAAACAGCGGGAAGAAAGTACAGGTGGGTCTTAACCTGCAGAAAAATTCCTTCAGCAATTTTGAGCCAGATTTTTTCTGCCGGCAAATTCCTCCGTGTGAACTAGGCCTTTAGGGTAGGTTCACATGTGTTGAAAAATACAAGACTGATTTTTTGAGGCTTTTTTTGTAGTGTCAATGGAAAATCAGCTAAAAAAAATGACTCAAGTGACATGCCATTTCTTTTTACAAAGCGCATTTTTCTATGCTTTTTTTTAAATTCAGCAGCGTAAAAATACGCCTCATATGAACAACGCAGTGTATTTTCCATTTAAATCAATGGAAAACTGTTTGCAGGCGTATTGCAGATGTATTTTGGAGCGTGATACGAGACTTTTACGCTCCAAAATATGGCTGAAAATAAATTGTGTGAACATACCCTTACAACTATTTGTGCTGCAGTTCCTCTTCTGTGGGTTCAGACCAGACAGGTTAGCCTCCGCTCCACGTGCATCAATGAACCTTGGGCACCCATGACCCTGTTGCTGGTTCCCCAGTTGAACTTCCTTGGACCACTTTTGTTAGGTGCTAATCCCCCCATACCAGGAACACCACACAAGAACTGACTGTTTACTTGCTGCCTAATATATTTCACATGTCGACAGGTGCCATTGTTCCAGATAATCAATGTTATTTACTTCACCTGTCAGTGGTTTATATATATATATATATATATATATATATATATATATATATATATATATATATATACAGTATATATATATATATATATACAGTCCAGAAAAGAATAAACACAGTACGCCAAACAGCTAGTTATTAGGCCGTGTGCACGTTACCAGTGTACGAATCAGTTCCCCGACTTGAATATAGAAAGACCATAGGACAAAGGAACGGCACCAGGACTTCAATGAAAATGAAACACAACTGATTTATTCACCTCAAGTGAGCGCCGTGTTTCGGCTCACCACAGAACCTTTCTCAACGTCCTTTGTCCTATGGTCTTTCTATATATGTATATATATATATATATATATATATATATATATATATATATATATATATATATATATATATATATATATTCACTTTATAGTTAAATAGATTTAAGAAAAATACCTACATCAAATTTTCCAACTGAAGTTGAGACTAAAGAGAGATGCGTGCTAGAAGAACAAAAGGGGAAAGGTTGTCTGTCAAAAATGCACAACACCATCATAAGTCTAGAACAGAAATTTTGAAACTTTGTGCAAGAGATGTAACAATTTAACAAAGTCTGATAATTTTTTCAGTGCACTCGGAGTCACAGATCAGTAAACCAATGGACATCAGGTCCACAGTAAAATTGCAACGTTTATAATATAGCTAGTTATCTGACTGTTTGTTACCCTAGATGACCGAGTTTGCACTGCCGCCTAGTGGTTATAGTGGATAATAAGTCAGATTTTGCTGAGTCTTTTGGTGAATATTGTACTTTCACTTTCATCTAGAGATTATATTGACTTGCCATGATTATGAACTTGGCACGTCTGTATTTTATTACCATATTGAGGGTTTGTATTACAATGTCACTGATATTTGTGAGGATAAGCTCACTTTTAGAAAGATTTTAATAGGCCTCAGTAACAAGATTATACATTTAGTGCCAAGAACAGGATCAGACACTGTCAGAGAGATGCAGAGAAATGTTCCCAAAGGTTTTACTGCTTATCCTTGATAGGATCCAATTCCATCTTTCCGGTTTCATATTATGGCCTGTAGGCACTCCATATGACTCCCTATCGTGGCTCCATGATGCGCATTATTCCTAACCAGAAGCCATATTTTTAAGGGAGAATACCTCCAGAATACAGCATGTGTAAGGTAAACATTAATTTTACTCACAGATTCCATATAAATCTTAATAAGGAACCTTAAGGTGTAACTGTTGCTTCAATTTTTTTCCATAAATTAATAGTACAAGCGAATATAAGAAACTTTGTAATATTTTTTATTAGAGAAAAATGCCTCTTTCTCCACTTATTAGACTCCTCTCCTCCTCTACCTGTCTCCTGCACTGATTATTCTCTCTCAAATCTTTGGTTAAATCCGTATTCAGTAGGGCAGAGATGAAGACGGTTCACTGAAGGATCAGGTTACAGCTGCCGAAAGAAGTTTATACAGTGGGAGGTGAAGCAGGAGTAAGAGGGGAGCAGGTGCTGGAGGGAGACAGAGGAGAGAAAAACACACAGATGCTGCTGTAGATTCTAGTAAGTGTTCTATTTCACCCCAGTGCTTGATTCCAAGCTATTCTGCTTATTACTGATGTGTTATCTTCTCCATGCTGCTTTTATTAAGCTTTCTACAGTCTTCATAGACTTCTATGGGCAGCATGTAAACTAAACCCTCAGGGAGCTGTCTTAATCTCTGCCTCACTGAATATGGACTTAAAGGGGTTTTCCCATCAGGGACATTTATGACATATCCACAGAATATGTCATAAATGTCAGATACATGCGGGTCCTACCTCTGGGACCCGCACCTATCTCTAGAATGGGGTCCCCTAAACCCCGTTCTACCTCTCTGTGCTGCAGCTGACTCGTGTTATTTCCGACCATGAAGAAGGAAACAGCGTAACTCGCTGAGCTACGCTGTTTCTGTAAGTCCCATAGAACTGAATGGTAGTTACGGAAACAGCATAGCTCGCATGCTACACTGCTCCTGTAACTGCCATTCACTACTATGGGAGTTACGGAAACAGCATAGCTCAGCGAGCTACGCTGTTTTCGTAACTCACGACCATATAACCAGGAAGTGGCCGGGAGGCAGCGGGAGCAAAAAGGTAGTACGTGGTTTAGGGAGCCCTGTCCTAGAGATAGGTGGGGGTCCCAGAGGTGGGACCCGCATCTTTCTGACATTTATAACATATTCTGCGGATATGTCATAAATATCCCTGATGGGAAAACTCCTTTAGGCACATAATAAAGAATGTATATCAAACATTTTGTCACAAATCAGCTTCAAAGTTTGAATTTTGCACAGTGATTGTTTTAGAAAAAAAAAAGTAATCCCTACCCCTTTGATCTTTAACCCTGTGGTCTTTAGTAAGTTAAAAAAAAATACTGATTGCGGGCAGCAAAAATCTCATTATTGACCTTCACATAATGCTGACATTTCTGCCTGATACCAGGTTGGCACCATATTAATATTTATTTTTCTTGCACGCAATATATCCCTTAATATGTCCATTAATTACCTGTCCACAGACATGGAGATCTTCAGTTTATCTCCTGCTACAGAAAACTGAGCTCCTAATTGTGCATCCTAGAATGAGATATCTTCAATTGGTGAGTGAGGAAAAGAGCTTACACAATGTGACTGTGAAATAAAACAGCATGTTGAAATTGCTTGCTTTCTTGTGTGCTTGACTTTACAGTGTTATGAAAGCTTATAATCTACTAAATACTGCGCTACAGACACTGTCTACATCAATGATGGTCAACCAACCTGTAGCGTCCATGGCCGTGGGCCGTCGGGATTACTCACCCGCCGGCGGCCGCAGCCATGGATCTGTGAGCGCTGGCCCACGAGCGCTCACTTCTGCTCCGGTCAACTGTGTAGTGTAGGGTGCGCATGCAGGCTCATGCCCGGCCTTAAAGGGCCAGCGTGCGCACATGGGAATTATCATTAATAAGCCCATGATCACTCTGGACTATAAGAAGGGCCATGCCCCTCTTCTCATTACCTGCGCGTTGTTGTCTTTTCTTATGATAGTCTTGCAAATGGTCCCTTAGTCTTATCCTGTTCCCGTTGTCGACGTGCCCTGCTACCTGTACCCTGTATCCCGTGCTATTTGTTCCTGTGCCTTAAACCTGCTGTAGTTGTGTTGTGCCACCGGTTCTGCCTGCTGTGTTACACCATGTCTGGTGTTTGCTGTCATGTTCCCATCTGTGCCTAGCCGTTGCTACTGTCTGAACCACTACAGGTACCCTTGTGCTTGGACTATTTATTTATTGACTTGGTACTCTGTTGGCCAGCTGCTATCCCGCTACGGCGGTACGACCCAGTGGGTCCACATACCTACAGATCGTGACACAACCACATTATAGGCGCCTTAGATATGGCCCTTTATTAACTCCATGGGCCACACATTACATTCAATATACTGTGTCTACTGCTTGCAGAAGACATGTATGTTCACTCTGAATTATAGTCTGTAGGACATAGGGAGACTGCTTGAAGTTGTTTCAGTTTCTCTCATTAACTGTAATGGAAGGTTACCACTCAAGCATGACCACCATTTCGCTGCAATCTGGGGACACAGAATTTATTTTCTGGGATGGTTGGGTCCTCAGCGCTCAGACTCCCACCAAGCAAACATTTTAGGCACATAGAGAAGTATATGTGCCCAGGACATAGGAGTGCATGTGTAGAGATGTTTTCTTAATTTGTCTTATTTCATTGGCTGATGGTCGTTTTGGATTTTTAACCCAATAGGCAACTGTAATCCATTGATGGGCTAAGGACCAAACCAGACATGCAAATTAAAATACAAAATCTGGAATATTGTCTTGTCAACACACACACACATCTGCAGTATCCTACGTATCTCTATTATGCTGGAGTCCTAATTGTCCATCTTAGGAGTATACTTACAACACCAAGGACACAGACTGGGGTCTGTGAGGAGTCTGCATTGGAGACCAGAACTTCTGTTTTAACAAATAGTGTCACAAGACCTTTTTTGTTCTGCAGTTTAACAACTGGAGGACCAGGAACAGAAATCTTTAACAATAACGGCCTTTCTTCTCGATACTTAGCAGCCACCTTTATTGGAAAATAAACTTCATGTGACAAACATGCAACAAATGCAAATCATGTGCTATGAAACATGTACTGTAAGTAGCTTTTGCTAGACCTAGAAGAAGCTGCTCATAAAGAAAATTGTGGATTTTTTTTCTCTATATATAACTAAACATTGTATATCTAATGCTTTGCTCTGACCTGCTGACTTAGTTGTCTCTCGTACAGGTGCTTGACCATATTCTCGAGGCCTGAGGCCAACTAAATATTGTTTGTGAATCCTTCTTTATAGACACGCCATCCAATCTTTCCCATCCTATAGCCTGTGTTCACTGTACTATCTTCAGTTTTGACCTTGTTAGTATCACTTTTTTGCTCTGACCCCTTGGGTTTTCAGACTATCTAATCTTATTCTTTACTCTTGTCTCTTTGATCCACCAAACATTGGCTCTTTTTTTTAGGATGTGCCCGTATCTTGATGCTTATACTACTTATTGCTACTACTACTACTTTTACTATACACAATCATCGTATCTCCAGATTTTAGTGTTTGGGTGGATCATCTTAGTTCTTGTAACCAACAGTAGGTTCCATATATGCTAAATGGTATATACCTACATAAAACAAGCCAGCAACCTCTAGGAATCACTCTAGTATGCACACTTGGCCTTTAATAGACCTTGATGTTGCCGGTGAATGCAACCGGTTGAGTGAATAGCATGGTGCCTTTCTCAGTATCTCAGTAACGTAGACTCTAACTAACATGGGAAAAGACAACTTGGGTTCAAAACCTAACATAGGTTTCATGGCCCCTTAATAGAGTATTATAACTGGACAGTAGAAACACACAAAACATACATAAGATACAAAGTAAGTCAGTAGATAACTATTTCTATCTTATTTTATAAGCTATATTCATGTTATGTAAACTCTATTTTGTAAGCGTTTATACTGTAGCAGTTTCTTCCTACCTTTGGAATTACTCCACCGAGAACAGTTGTTGTAAGTGGTGGAATTCCGGGCACCTGCATAGGAGAACAGGCAGTTACTCAGTTAATTAACAATGAATAAGATATTTACAATATTTCTTATTTCAAAATGATTCCATACACTAAGCCACAAATCCAAAAATGTACTGCATAACTGTATGTTTAATACATATTTCTCCTAAAATCATGGTGGCATAGGACTTAGCGTATTGCAATAAAAGGCTACAGTAACTATGCCTACATGACATTCGTACTCTATGTTTGTTATGTGCACTGGAAATAATCCTGCTGTATACTCTGAACATTACCATAGGCCCCATTGATCCAACATATGCCAAAAGAGTGTCCCTTTGGCATACATTCAGAGAGGGAATGTGCCGGCATACCTTTTTTTCAGTTGGTACTGAAATGCGCCGTGGGAACAGAACCTAACACATCCCTTAAATAAATAAATAAATAAATAAACCATAATACACTTATTTGTGCATAGTGTTTCAAATATTGAAAACGTATATAAAATATCACATACAATGCAAGCATGTGACATTAAAAAAAGTATATAAAGATTAAAGTAATAAAGTATACAAAAGAGCCCCCAAAATGTAGTAATAATTCAACAAAAAAAATTCACAGATATGCCATTTGGTTTGTGGCTCTAATACCTGGTTTTGCCCCTTTTGGCAGAAACAACCTCAAGCATTTCTTATAACTGTCTATCAGTTTCTGACATTGACTGGGAGAAATTCTTTCCCAATGCTCTATGGAGAATTCCTTCAGCCATTGCTTTGACCAGGTTTATTCTGTTCAGACCAGATATTGGCAGTTGTGGAAGCAAGATGGTAGTTGTTAGAAACTTATACACATCTAAATCTTCTTTCTGAAGGCTTCAGAAAGCTCATTGGATCTCAAGGCTTGGTGATACCACCATCTCAACAGGAAAGTGCAAACCAAGCTCAATTTTTGAAGTCTAAATATCACAAGTTCCTCCAAGATCATATCTTAACTGATGGTATAAACATTTGTGCCTGATCTAATGCGCTGAATTCAAATTTTTGGTCTTCAACCTAGCATTAAAAATTAAAAAAATAACTTTTTTCACAGAAGGAAATGTCCTACTTGTGAATATTTTTGTTTAATAAATTATTACACAACCACCTTGTTAATATTCAACTACATCACCTTTATACTTTTTAAATGAATATAGCACTGATGCAAAACACTAATCCAATCAAAAGGATATGTTTAGAGTATTACAGGTCAAGAAGAACCACGTATAAATCAAAATATAGCACCAATAGAGAAACTGCATGCTTAACCCATAGAACTAGCTCCCCAAAACCCCATTCTAGCTGTTTGTGCTCGCGCTGCCTCCCGGCCACTTGCTGATTACATGGTCGGGAATTACAGAAACAGTGTAACTTGCTGAGCTACACTGTTTCCGTAACTCCCATAGTAGTGAATGGCAGTTATGGAAGCAACGTAGCATGCAAACTACGCTGTTTCCGTAACTACTATTCAGTTCTATGGGAGTTACGGAAACAGTGTAGCTCAGCGAGTTACGCTGTTTCTGTAACTCCCGACCATGTAATCAGTAAGCGGGAGGCAGCATGAGTACAAAAAGCTAGAACAGGATTTAGGGGCCCCGTTCTAGGGATAGGTGCGTGTCCCAGGGGTGGGACATGCATCAATCTGACATTTATGACATATCCTGCGGATATTTCAAAAGAAGTAGTAGGACAACAGCACACGTCTTCAAATCTTCAAAGTGGTTTTTATTGTCAAGACATCCACAATCGACAGGCAACGTTTCGACCCATAGTGAGTGAGGGGTCTTTGTCAAGCCATTGTCAAGCCAGGCTTGACAAAGACCCCTCACTCACTATGGGTCGAAACGTTGCCTGTCGATTGTGGATGTCTTGACAATAAAAACCACTTTGAAGATTTGAAGACGTGTGCTGTTGTCCTACTACTTCTTTTGAAATTTACATCATGCCGGATTGGGTTTGCCTGGCTTGACAGCGTGCACCGCATCAGATTCGGGATTAGTGCTGCTTCAAAAATTCTTTTTTTCTTGATATCCTGCGGATATGTCATAAATGTCTCTTATGGGAAAACCCCTTTAAGCATGCAGTTTCTCTATTGGTGCTATACAGTTTAAATGAAGATAAAAATATAATCTTAGTTGTACTTCCGTTATGCTGTGTATCCAGAGTTCTGTGGAAATGTAGTTTTTCTATTTGTAATGCAGGCAAAATGCTAAATAAATTATTTTGATGTTATTTAGGTGTGTTATGTGTTCAGCTTTCCAGAATAGGTTTTTCATCTGTAGCATGAACAGCATTCACTGCTAAATGAATCATTGGTGGTGGTGGTGCAGGTGGTGGGCTGTCTATACCGCATTTTAGAAAAAAAACAAAAACTTTTTTTCTCCATGACATGGATGGAGAGCACTACTGTATAAATCAGGTTTAATTTAGGTGCAATGTATATGTACTATTTCAGCTAATGCTTTTTCATTTGTGAAATTTTTTTAAATGTAAAATTATTACATATTTGTGGAATCCCTGTTTTCTATTAATGGAGTTCTCATAGAGGCTGTAATGACATTGGCCTCTGGAAACTGTCTCTTGAAATATACAGACTGCTTTGGACAAGACTGTTGTCTGCGGTGCAGTAGGAGAAGGGGGGTTTAGGGGTTGATTTCTCTGCAATCCTGCATACTTATTATCAGAATACCCTCTACTTGTAAAGGAGCAATTGCAATAAGACTGGAGATATGTGTTATTTTAAAAACTAGAGCTAATTTACACATAACTATTCCTCAATATACTTACATCTCCATTTGATATCTCAATGTCCATTAGGCCCTCTTTTTGCAGAGCAGTCAAAACAGATCCTAGGAAATTCGCAGAGAGACCAAGTTGGGATTCAGATGCTTCCCTCATTGGTGGCAAAGAGATTTGCTCAGTGTTGCCAAGGGGGTAATCAATGAGGCCGCCACCCAGCTGACTCACCACTGTCTATGGGGAAATAAAGAATCATTAGAAGAGCAACTATATTCAACGTTCTGCATGAGTTTACAGCTTCTCTTTATTAGCTGTACCAATGTAATTTCAAGTATGTATCAATACTTGATTTAGTCCTTATGTGAGGTGCCCATCAGTTGTTATAAACATTTGGATCATGGGATTAGCTATAAACTGGGGTAAACCAATGAAAACCATTTTCCCATAACCCCTGTAAATGTTACCTCTGGTTTGAAGGTAACTAGGATAATAAATTATACTACTTAGTCAAAGTGATTTAAAGTCATCATAGGGCATAAGGGAACAAATTTGGTATAGTCATTTATTAGTGGTAGTCTTTAGGTTTCCTATGTAGAACAGACTGCAAAATTGCATAAAACAGTACTAATATATTAACCTATATAGCTACAGACTGAAGGGTATAAATACATAATAAACAGGGGGGGGGTTCATCTTATTTCTAGCAGATTCATACAAGTCACTTTATTGTTTGCTACTTCTCCTATGGTTTATGGACTGGAAATGCCGGCTTTGAAGACTGTGGGGCATCTGCAATAAAATCATCCTACTCACCATAGTCTTAGTATTCACATTGAACATTGGAAAATACACCTATTAGTGTTCTGTGCATTAACTTACATTTAAATCCAATTCAATGAACTGCCCAGTCACTATTGGAAGACTTGATACCGTATATTGAATGCTGCCAATTAATCCAAGGGGGACCATTGCTGCGGGAAAATTAGATATTGTCAGCAGTTTAATTCAGCAAATGATATATTTTATTTGAATGAAAGGAGTTCTATACTTTAGCCATTAAAACAATGGCTAAAATATCTGAACACATTCAAAGAGGCTAATCCCTTAACCCCTCAAGGCCAATTTTGGCCTTGAGGAGAGAACTATTTTTGTATTTTTAACTCATTGCATTCCGGCACTCATAACTTTTTCATTTTTTATTCGACGCAGCTGTATGAGACCTTGTTTTTTGTGGGACGAGTTGTACTTTATGGAGGTGCCATTTTTTGTTGCATTTACATTATTGTTTCATTTATATAAATTTTAATGTTGGAAAAAATACAGTTCCGCTGCAGTTTTCATTATTTATTTTTATAGCATATACCAATCATCATAAATGATGCCATAAATTTGTTGTGGTCGTGACAATACCATATTTGTGTACAGTATTTTATGTTTTGGGACTTATATCTAATAAAGTTTCTTTATTGTAAAAAATTTGCACTTTTGTGTGTTTTATTTACTGATTTTTTTTATTGAACATAACTTTTTAAATTAATTTTATTTCATGTTTTTAATCCCATTGGGGGATTTTAAGTTTTATCTATATGCCAGTACAATTAGCCAGTGTACTGATACTACACAGGAAGTTGTTAGGACATACCTAATTATTCCCTAACAACCGGAAATATGGTCAATGGACCATACGAGGTATGTCCTGTCCCTCAATCGTGTCACAGGGATTCCCTGTCACGTGATTAAAGCGGAGACCCCCTTCTCATTTTCCTTTAAATGCCATGATCAGCTTTGATCGTTCAAGGGGTTAACGGCACAGATCAGAGGTTTCTTTGATCTCCGCCGTTAGAGCCGGGCTGCGGCTGTGCCCGCGTGATAAGCATGACGCATATGCTCGTCATGATGCGGAAACATCCAGCCCCTCATGACGAGCACAGATGACCAGCATCATCAACAGGTTAATGAAATATGGAGGCAGTGGTAAAAGATGGGATTCCTCCAATCAAGATCTCATAGATTAGCCGGAGTAAAGAGCAGCTACAAACAACTATTCCCACTTCATTACATGCATAACCACTGATTTAATGGACGTCGCTGGCAACAGCTGTGTACACGAAGGAACTGGAAAGGGTTTTTTTCAGAGTGTAATATTTCTTTTAGCTCATTTTACAATTATGTGCTAAACAGTAAAACATTGGGTAATACTGCCACTAAAAGGCACTTGGGGATATTAGTGGTCAGTAAACGTAACTTTAGCTATCAGTGCCGGGCAGCTGCTGCCAAGACATATCAAATCATGGATTCGTCAAAAGAGGCATAGATGCATATGACAAGAACATGGTTTTTCCTCTATAAAAATTACTAGTCAGACCACATATGGAATATTGTATATAATTTTGGGTACCTGTTTATAAGCAGGACATAGCTTAACTGAAGTGGGTGCAGAGGAGGGGAACGAAGGAACTAAGGGAATGGGTGGATTGCGGTACCAAGAACGATGATTAAACTTGCGGTTATTCAGTTTAAAAAAGGGGAGATCTAATTATTATGTACGAATATATCATGGGACAATACAGAGAGCTGTCTAATGATTGTTATACCTAGGCCTGTAACTATGACAAGGGGGCATCCACTACGACTAAAGAAAATAAGGTTTCACCTTCATCATAGGTAGGCATTCTTTACTGTGAGAGGTGTGAGACTAAGGAAATCTCTTCCCTCGGATGTTTTGATAAGGTTGGAGGAGTTAAAAAGGGGCCTGGATGCCTTTCTTGAAAGATAGAATATTACAATTTTGGATACTAGATTTCTGGAGATGAGATGTTTATCCAGGAATTTACACTAATTGTCACATTTGAAATCAGGATGGAATTTTCCCACCTAATATATGGCAATTGACAACTGCCTCAAAGGGGTTATCCCTTCCTCTGGATCAACACTTTAAGATTATGGGTTGGATTTGATGGACCTATGTCTTTTTTCAACCTCATCAACTATATGCTACTATATGACTATGATACATTATATGGACAAAAGTATTGGGACACCACTACATTACACCCACAGGAGCTTTTATGACATCCCATTTTAAAACCATAGGTATTAATATGGAGTTGGTCTCCTTATGCAGCTAAAACAGCTTTCACTCTTCTGGGAAGACTTTCTGCAAGATTTTGGAGTGAGTCTGTGGGAATTTTTGCCCATTCATCTAGAAGAGCATTTGTAAGGTCAGACACTGATGCTAGACAAGAGGGCCTGTCTCACAATCTCCGTTCTAATTTATCCCAAAGGTGTTCAATGGGGTTTAGGTCAGGGCTCTGTGTGGACCAGTCATGTTCTTCCGCACCAAAATCACCCAACCATGCCTTTATGGACATTTCTTTTGTGCACTAGGGCATAATTATTATGTAAACAGTAAAAGGCCTTCCCCACACCGTTGCCACAAAGTCGGAAGCATACAATTGTCCAAAATATCTTGGTAGGCTGAAGCATTAAGACTTCCCCTGAAAAACAAACCCATAGCAACCCCTCCACTAAACTTTACAGTTGGCACAATACAGCCAGCAGGTAACGTTCTCTTGGCATTCATCAAAGCCAGATTCATTCATCAGACTGCCAGCTAGAGAAGCAGGATTTCTCACTCCACAGAACACGTTTCAACTGCTCCAGAGTCCAGGGCTGGCGTGCTTCAATACAACTGCTTGGCCATAGAAACCCATGCCATAAAGGTGCCGGAGCACAGTTTTCATGCTAATTTTAATGCCAGAGGAGATTTGGAACTCTGCAGATATTGAGTCAGCAGAGCATCGGCGACTTCTTTGCACTATGAGCCTCTGCACACTCGGCGACCTTTCTCTGCAACTTTACGGGGTCTGCCACTTTTTGGCTGGGTTGCTGTGGTTCCTAAACGTTTCCACTTTGCAATAATACAACTCACATTTCATTGTGGAATATCTAGGAAAAAATAAATTTCACGTACTGACATTACCACGGTGGCATTCTATTACAGTACCACGCTCAAACTACCAAGATTTTTAGACCAACTCATTCTTTCACAAATGTTTGTAAAGGCAGACCGCATGGATAGATGCTTTATTTTACACACCTGTGGCAATGGGACTGAATGAAATACCTGAATTCAATGAGTAAGAGGTGTGTCCCAATACTTTTATCTATATAGTGCATATTGTATGGAAAAAATGTGATCCCCGAAAATGATCTTGGGAACCAGGGCTTCAAGTAGTATGTTTGTTTATAGGTCTCACATTTATATTGACAACTGCATCGAAAGGGTGCACACATAGAAACCAAAGTAGTGTCCATGTAGAACAATGTTATGTGAAAGGATTACTTTGTATATGTAGGCAACTTACAGTTCACAGAGAGAAGAAGACCATTGGTTAAGTCTAGCACAATGTTGACCACTGGACACAACTGCAGGGAATAGTAATTAGACACTTGGATAAATAGTTGCACTTTCTACCCACTCACTGTTTAGAGCAAAGTTTTGTTCTACCTTCCTGCGTGTTGACATATATATATCTAATTTAATTTCGTTTTAGTAAAGACCCACATATCAGGTCACCACTCCAAATTTTTGAACCTTGCATCATGTACTGCTGCTACAACTCTTACCGCACCATACAACTGAGGCTATGTAAACCTTGAAATACTTTTTTTACTAAAACAGTGTATTTTAGTGTTTAGTGCAACATTGTAATTTGTTTTTATTAAAAAAACATTTTTACTTTTTGAGATACAGCTTCTATGTATCCTGGATACATAGAAGCTGTATGTTGCGCTGAAACCTGAATCTATCAGGTCAGAGAGACTGATGGCTTCGGTGACAGTGGGTCCTGCATGTCTCTGACACCCAGGATTCAACTGTTATAGATCACAATTAAGTTATGAACATGCAGGCTTCATTGTCACCAAATCCGTCAGTGCCGCCTACCTAAAGGATTCAGCTTTCAGTGCAGGATACCGCTTCTATGTATCCAGGATACATAGAAGCAGTATCTGAAAAAGTTAAAAAAAAGTAATAATTTTATTTTATTTTTTTACAAAGTTGCGCTAAATACTAAATTACACTGTTTCAGTCCCAAAAACTTTTTTCAAAGGTTTAAATAGCCATTAAGTCAAGTCTTAAACACATCATGCCCAATTCCTTTATGCTTCCTATGTTACTCGTGATTATTACTTTAATTATATATATATATATATATATATATATATATATATATATATATATATATATATATATATACACACACACACACAATTTTAAACAGAAGAAAAGCTGTGGCTGAACATTGAGAAGAGGACAGCAGGCTATAACATCTGCAGCAGGGACTTTAGTGCCTACTACTGCCTCAGTCGTAAATCATTAAGGAATTAATCACATTTTTTATACTGACCAAGTTATACTTATTTCCAGGTCTTTTCACTTTCTAGGCTGCTACATAGAGCAAATAAAAATGAAAGATAATGTCTTGATTGGAGGCTTACCACTCCTGGTAAAATATTTTGAAGAAGGTTGGAGAGAAGCCCGTCCAAGATTCCCGATAGTAATCTATGTTGTGGGAAACACAATTCTTCTTAGTTTTTGAAACATTCCATACTCAAACTTGTAGAAGAAAATGTACCTTCTGTGCCTCACCCTCTTAGTAGCCTTATGTTTATTCCACCAAGTAGAGCTTGGCAATCTTCAATGACCAAACGAGGAACTCCTGATGTCTCCTGTGTCAGTCTGGTTCTTGCTGTTATGTTAACTTCCACCAATATATCAAGAAATCCTAGAAGGCTTAAAATATGACATGCAGATGACATTCATGCTCTTCCCAATTTACTTACACGGCCCACCTGGTTGATGTGATGCTTAAATTATTCTATCATCTTGCTTGCTTCCGATCAGGACTTTTCCAACTCCCAGATGATAAGAACTTATATGTGTCCCTAGAATACCCTCGAGTCAAGAGATGTTACAGCTCCTAGGTCCTGTTTAACGAAGCTTTACATCGATAACCTCACTTTAGACAATTAAAAAACATAAAGACTATAGGGGAGAACCCTCCCGGTATGAGTCTCTCATACTTAAAAAAACAAAACCTAAAAAGTCAATTTATCTACTCTGATCTGCTTTAATCTGAAATAATTATATTATCCCAAAACTTGGAAAAGTGATCTAATTATTACATTTATTGCTAAACAAGAGTCAGCCTTATTTGGATCTCCTAAGCTTACAGCCAGATGTGTTAGACTACAAGAGGATCAATATTAGGTACTGACAAGGTGGTTATCCCATTTTGACAAGAACTATCCCATAACCCGCTAGAAATTCAATGAAGAATCTGAGTTATACCTTTACATCTGGTGGTTTTGTTCTACTATAAAACATTAATTTTCTGGTGGGAATTGTCAGACACATTAACCAAATGTGACTTGCTTTTTCAGTAGAGGTTTTTTTCTAGCAGCTCTCTCCAGCCGCCTCATCTCCCAAATCATGGCTATTAATTAAATCTCTTTTATCTGCAGCTATAATCCTCTGCTCCCAAGAATGGAAATCGTCTACCCCCCCCCCTCACAATCCTGCAATTGATTGCCAAGTTAGTTTGCATAATGAGAAAATCAAAATATCTCCAAATTTAAGGCGCCCCGTGAGGGAGGTTTTGAAAGTTTTTTCTTATTGATTCTTCCTAAGTGTATGGCTATTATGATCAAACCAAACTATAAGTCTTTTTAGGTGAGATACTGTTCAACAATACATTTTTTATATGTTTTTAAGGGCACCCTTATCCCCCTAATTTGCACTATCCGTAACGGAATAAGTAGTTTAGACATTTCCTTCATCAGGTTAAGGTGGTTGATTTTGATATCACTTCCAACTGCTTTTTTAACCACTTGAAGAGTACGTATACTTAATTTTTTTTAATATAAGTCAATAGCATATCTTATTACAGAAAAAATGCCTTTCACCACTTATAGTCCTTCCACCCGCCTCCTTAAATGTTTACCCACTCAGAATTAATTCATAGAATGCGTATAGCAGAGAGGAGACGGATTCCCAGCATCACCTTAAAGATCAGGCTAGGCTTAGTTCACATCTGCGTTCAGGGTTTTTGTTTTTCTGATCCATCATAAAAGCGTCAGATCGATCACATTACAAACATCAATGGCGACGGACTAAACCCAATCTGTTTTGCCAGACAAAATAGCGCCACATGTTGCGACATTTTGTCCACCATTTTTTACCTGATCTGCAATGGAGGTGTCTAATGAAGTTTCTGATGCAGATGTGAACACAACCTTACATCTGCCCATAGAAGTCTATGGTCGAGGGGAGGAGAGAAATGAAGCTGTTGGAGGAAGACAGAGTGAGAGACAAACAGATACACTTCTGCAAATTCTAGTAAGTGTTATATCTCACTCCAGTACAGGATTCATAGCTACACTTCTCATTACTGCTGTATAATCTCCCCCAGGTCTCCTCCCCCTTTGGAGCTGAGTGCAGGCAAAACTGACAATTAGAAATAGAGCCTACAAAAGAGGAAAGCTGCTAAAAGATGTTGGCCGCACGTCATATAATGGTCAAAAATAGTGTTACACCTCATACATACACACACGCACACATCGCCGCTTATTCTAAAAAGTCACCTGATAGGCTCCCTCTTTACCCCATTGGCACCATGCAACGTGTTTATGTGGCACCGATGGGTTGCCTGCCATGGATGCATGCCTATTAGGCATCGTTTTTGTTAACTACCTTTATTAACCTCTATTTAATTATTCTTATAGTCTCACTAGGGGACTCCACAATGTGATCCACTTGCTGTTTTTCTTCTATTCCCCGCCAAAAAAAAGTTAATCACTAAGTTATTCATCCCCTAAAATGGTGTCATTGAAAAATACAACTTATCAAAAAACAAGCCCTTATACAGCTATGTGGATGGAAAAATAAAAAAGTTGTGGCTCTTCTAGTGGCAAAATAGGCTCTGTCCTTAGCTCCTTATTGCTTCATGAATATATTCGTTATGGAGCAGCGTTACTTAACCGCTTCCCGACCGCCCACTGTAAATTCACGTTGGTGCTGGCTGGGCTCTGTGCAGCGCTGACGTGAATTCACGGTGGGTGTTATAAGCATGATCGGGTGTCTCAGAGTAGCGCTAACACCCGGATCGCACTGTTAACCCCTGCCTCTGTTCCCGGAGACATGATCGGGACCCGATTGGTTCAGTTCCCGATCATGTGATCGCAAGGAAATTTTGTTGTGACAACAAACTGGAAAGTTTGTTGCTATAACAAACTGAAAAGTTTGTTGCTACAACAAACTTTCCCTGGGACCGATGGCGGGTGCTGCCATCGGTTGTCATGGCAAAACCAGAGGCCATACAACGGCCTCCGGGTCTGACATGCACGGAAGCCTATGAGGACCAGCCGGAGGCTTGTCCCCAGGGGCGTAGCTAGGGGGGGGGGGCAGGCGGGGCACGTGCCCCGGGCGCAGCTCAGAGGGGGGCGCCAGCGCCCCCTCCTCCTGCACTATAATTGTACCTGTGTCGCAAGGACACAGGTACAATTAGAAGCAATGAATGACCGGGCACGTTCCGTGCCCGGCCATTCAGCGCCTCTCCATGAATGAAGCGACTGGTACCTTTTGTACCAGTGACGCTTCCGTCGATGAAAGGCGCTGACTGACTGGCAGGGAAAGTCATCCTGCCCAGCCAATCAGTGCCTTTCATAGACGCTATGTTCAACCCCCTGGAGATCTGCGCAGAAGAGAGCAGGTCTCCATGGCTGCCGGACGGCGTGGGAGCGGGAATAAGGTGAGTTTGAATATTTTTATTTTTATTTTTTTTAACTGTAATAGAAGTGTGTGTCTGTATCTGCGTGGGGACTATATCTACAGGGGGACTTTATCTACAGGGGGACTATATCTACAGGGGGACTATATCTACAGGGGGACTATATCTACAGGGGGTGGGCTATATACAGGGGGACTATATCTACAGGGTGGCTATATACTGGGGTAGGCTATCTACAGGGGGACCATATCTACAGGGGGTGGGCTATATACAGGTGGACTATATCTACAGGGGGTGGGCTATAAACAGGGGGACTATATCTACAGGGGGGCTATATACTGGGGTGGGCTATCTACAGGGGGACCATATCTACAGGGGGTGGGCTATATACAGGTGGACTATATCTACAGGGGGGCTATATACTGGCGTGGGCTATCTATGGAGCACCATATACAGGGGTGGGCTATAGCTACAGGGGGGGCTATATAGTATATAGCCCACCCCTGTATATAGCCCACCCCTGTAGATATAGCCCACCCCTGTAGATATAGCCCACCCCTGTACATAGCCCACCCCTGTATATAGCCCACCCCTGTATATAGCCCACCCCTGTAGATATAGCCCACCCCTGTAGATATAGCCCACCCCTGTAGATATAGCCCCCTTTAGATATAGCCCACCCCTGTAGATATAGCCCACCCCTGTAGATATAGCCCACCCCTATAGATATAGCCCACCCCTATAGATATAGCCCACCCCTGTAGATATAGCCCACCCCTGTGTATAGCCCAGCCCTGTAGATATGGTCCCCCTGTAGATATAGTCCACCTGTATATAGCCCACCCCCTGTAGATATGGTCCCCCTGTAGATAGCCTACCCCAGTATATAGCCACCCTGTAGATATAGTCCCCCTGTATAAAGCCCACCCCTGTAGATATAGTCCCCCTGTAGATATAGTCCCCCTGTAGATATAGCCCACCCCTGTATATAGTCCCCCTGTAGATATAGCCCACCCCTGTATATAGTCCCCCTGTAGATATAGCCGACCCCTGTATATAGTATCCCACAAATAGCTCCCCCTATAGTGGTCCACAGAAAGCCCACCCCTGTATATAGCCCCCTTGTACATATAGTCCACCCCTGTATATAGTGCTCCACAGATAGCCCACCCCTGTATATACTATATACAAGGGTGGGCTATCTGTGGAGCACTATATACAGGGGTGGACTATCTAGTGGAGCACTATATACAGGGGTGGACTATATGTACAAGGGGGGCTATATACAGGGATGGGCTATCTGTGAAACACTATATACAGGGGTGGACTATATGTGGAGCACTATATACAGGGGGCTACATACATGGTTGGGCTATCTGTAGAGTACTATATACAGGGGTGGGCTATTATAATTAGAGGTGCAGTGTATGGCGCTATTATATTTAGGGGCATAGTGTGTGGTATAATGATAACTTTATATTTATTTATAGGTGCAGAAATGTTGGATAAGTGAGAAGCTGAAGACATCTGAGCGGCAAACTGCAGAAATGGGCTGTGACTGGGAGAAGTCATCATAGAGGTCTGGACCGGATGGAGAAAAAGAACTAGAATCTGAGACATCACCGGTGAGTCACTTAATGTAAATGTTTATTCTGCCTCTAATCAGCACTGTAGTCACTGTATGATCTGCTGCGAGATGATGGGTGATATGATTATGACAGGATTTATTTTTTGTGAAACGGCATCTCCCAGCATATCCTTATCATTGTTTGGGCCATGCTGGGAGCTGTAGTTTTACGCCGTACACACCTATACGGCAGGGGTTGCACTAAATTGAGCTGTATTTGTGCTGGTTTTGTATATATGTAGTGAGCTTGGTTCTGGTGTTGTGTATAGAACCATATTGCTTGTAAAATGTACAAATGTTTTTATGCTCGCGTTACATAAAAATACATGACACGTCGATTGGTAGAGAAAACAAACACGGCGAGGGGGAAGGAGATGTCGGGAAAGAGGTTGGTGGTGGTGGTGGGGGGGGGGCGCCAAACTGAATCTTTGCCCCGGGTGCTGGAGAACCTAGCTACGCCTCTGCTTGTCCCCATATGCTTCCTGTCAGTGTGACTTTCAGCGTCACACTGACAGTTTATAATACATTACACTACCTAGATTGTGTAATGTATTATAACAGCTATCAGAGCTGCAGATCTTCAAGTAATAAAAGTAAAAAAAAAAAGGTAATAAAAATGTTTTATAAAAGTGTAAAAATAAGTTACAAAAACAAAAAAATTTTTTTTTCCTATAATATGTCTTTTATTATAGGAAAAAAAATGTGAAAGAGAAAAAAGTACACCACGTTCGTAACGACCCAAACTGTAAAAATATAATATTATTTTTCCCGCACAGTGAACAAAAAATAATTTAAAAAACAATGCCAGAATCACTATTTTTTTGGTCACCACCCTACAAAATATAGAATAAAAAGTGATTAAATAGTCGCATTTACCCCAAAATAGTACCAATAAACACTACAACCCATTCCGCAAAATACAAATCCTTACACAGCTTGTAAGTTATGGCTCTAAGAATATGGTGACACAAAAAATAAATTATTTTATAGAAAAGTGATTTTATTGCGCAAATGCCACAAAACTTTAAAAAAACAATATACATATGGTATCGCCATAATCGTATCGACCCGCAGAATAAATTCAAATGTAATTTATAGCACACAGTGAACACTGCAAAAAAAAAAAAAGACAGAAAACTTTGTCAGAATTTATGTTTTTTTGTCACTTTGTTTGCCAAAAAATCGAATAAACAGTGGTCAAAAAATCAGATGTACCCTAAAATGGTACCAATGAAAACTACAGATTGTAATGTAACAAATAAACTCTCACACAGCTCCAGTGGAGAAATAATAAAAAAGTTCTGGCTCTCAGAATATAGCGACAGAAATTGTGACCTCTTATTATACCCTGATGTACTCTGCCCAACTTACATATACCCCAATATTATAAACTGAAATACCAGCAAAACCCGAAACAGAACAATTACCAAGCTAAATCTGCGCTTCAAAAGCCAAATGGCGCTCCCTCGCTTCTGAGCCCTACAGCGTGCCAAAATACCAGCTTACATCCACATATATGACATTTTATACCCGGGAGAACCCGCTCAACATTGTATGAGGTATTTGTCTTCAGTGGCACAAACTGGGCACAACATATTGTGCATTAAAATGGCACATCAGTGGAAAATTGTAATTTTCACTTTGCTGTGTATTACAGCTGACACCCGGAACTAACGGACAGGAACAGCGATCGCTGTTATCACTAGTATTGCAGTGTATTGTACCGGCGATCTAATGATCGGTGGTTCAAGTCCCCTAGGGGGACTAATAAAATGTGTAAAAAAAAAAAGTAAATAAAGTTATTATTAGTGAAAAAAATATATCGTATATTTAAAGTAAAAAAAATCCCTCTTCCCCAATTTTCCTCTTAAGTAATGTAAAAAATAAACAAAATTGGTATAACTGCATCCGTAAAAGTCAGAACTATTACAATATACCGTTATTTGAATCGCACGGTGAATGGCGTAAAAAATAAAGAATTTAAACCGCCAAAATCACGTTTTTTATGGTCACCTTAGCTTTTAAAAAAATCTAATTAAAAGTGCTCAACAAGTTCTACATGCCAAAAAATGGTACCAATAAAAATGACAGCTCGTCCCGCAAAAAATAAGCCCTCACACCACTCAATCGACCAAAAAATAAAAAAAGTTATTTTTTTCAAAAATAGTTTTTACTTTGCAAAAGTAGTAAAATATATTTAAAAAAACTGTATAAATTTGTTATCACCTTAATCGTATTAAGTCTCAGAAAAAAATTGGAAGTGGTCGTTTTTACCACACGGTGAAAGCCGTAAAAGCTTTTTCCAATTTCAGCCTGCAAAGAATTTTATTTTCAGTTTACCAGTACATTAAATGGTACTTTAAATGGTGTCACCAGAAACTACAACTCCTCCTGCAAAAAATAAGCCCTCAAAGCACTCTACTGACGGAAAAATAAAAAAATGTATGGCTCTTGGAAAGCAGGGAGGGAAAAACTAAAATGAAAAAGCAGAAAATGGATCAGTCCTGAAAGGGTTAATTCATTTCTAATGAAAAACCATTTATGACCACATGGGGTATTGCCGTACTTGGGAGAAATTGATTTACAAATGTTGGGGTGCTTTTCATCCTTTATCCTTTGTGAAAATTTTAAAAATTAAAAACTTTTGTGGAAAAAATGTTGATATTAATTTTCATGGCCTAATTCTAATAAATTCTGCAAAAGACCTGTCGGGTCTAAATGCTCACTATACTCCTAGATAGATTCCTTAAGGGGTGTAGTTTTCCAAATGGGGTCAGTTTTTAGGGGTTTCCACTATTTTGGTACCTCAGGGACTTTGCAAATGCAACATTACACCCAAAAACTATTTCAGCTAAATTTGAGCTCCAAAAGCCAAATATTGCTCCTTCCCTTCTGAGTCCTGCCGTGTGTCCAAACAGCAGTTTATTACCACATATGGGGTATTTCCGTAATCAGGAGAAATTTGCTTTACATATTTTGGGGTTCTTTTTCACCTTTACTCATTGTAAAATTTAAACATTTTTATATTTTTTCAGAAAAAAAGTTGATTTTCATTTTCACAGACAAACGCCAATAAATATAGCAAAAGACCTATGGGGTCAAGATGCTAACTATACCCCTAGATAAATTCCTTGAGGTGTGTAGTTTCCAAAACCTTTTCACTTTTGGGGAGTGTCCACTGTTTTGGCACCACAAGACCTCTTCAAACCTGACATGGTGCCTAAAATATATTCTAATAAAAGGAGTCCCCAAAATCCTCTAGGTACTCCTTTGCTTCTGAGGCCTGTGCTTCAGTCCATTACCACACTAGAGCCACATGTGGGATATTTCTAAAAACTCCAGAATCTGGGTAATAAATATTGTGTCACGTTTCTCTGGTAAAACCTTCTGTGTTACAGAAAAAAATGGATTACTAATGAATTTCGGCAAAAAAAATAAAATTTGTAAATTTCCCCTCTACTTTGCTTTAATTCCTGTGAAACACCTAAAGGGTTAAGAAACTTTCTGAATGCTGTTTTGAATACTTTGAGAGGTGCCATTTTTAAAATGTGGTGACTTATTGGGGGTTTCTATTATACAAGGCCCTCAAAGCCACTTCAGAACTGAACTGATTCTTGAAAAATAGCCTTTTGAAATGTCCTTTAAAATGTGAGAAATTGCTGCTAAAGTTCTAAGCCTCGCAAAACATCCTAGAAAAATAAAATAATGTCCAAAAAACGATGCAAGTATAAAGTATACATATGGAATATGTGAAATAGTAACTATTTTGTGTGGTATTACTATCTGTTTTACAAGCAGATACATTTAAAATTAGAAAAATCATAATTTTTGCACATTTTCTTAACATTTTGGTGTTTTTCACAAATAAGCAATGAATTTATTGACCAATTTTTCCCACTAACATAAAGTACAATATGTCACAAAAAAAATCTCAGAATTGGATAGGCAAAAGCATTCCAGAGTTATTACCACATAAAATGACACGTCAGATTTGAAAAAATGGGACTGGTCATGATGGCCAAAATAAGCTTGGTCCTGAAATGGTTAATGCTCCATGACGAATATATTCATCATGGCATCAAACCGTCACAGTGCACTAATATAATATAATATATTCTAATAAAAAGGAGGCCTCAAAATCCACTAGGTACTCCTTTGCTTCTGAGGCCTGTGTTTCAGTCCAAATATTTTCAAATATTTTAAATTTGTTGTTTTCACTTTAATAATAATCCACTATCTATAAAAAAAAAAATCTTGGTATGATTTGAATATCAGGATCACAAAATCATTCAAGAACTTTGTTTGTTTTTTCCTTATTTATTGCCACACAGTTTCTTAAAGTAAGTATAGTCTCTTACCTATTACCATTGATTGCCACTTTGGTGTAGAGGTTTAGATGAACTCCAATACCAGGCAAAAGATGCAAAGATATTTGTGGAAGTGTAAGGTCTATAATTCGTAGTCTGAAAAAAATAGTAAGGTTCATCAGAACAACATTTGATACCATGCGGAACCAGTTCTGTTCCCATGTGTAAGAGCTGTGTCCTACAGTTCAATATTTGATGACTGGTCTAAATTACTTTTATACAAAATATTAACTTTAGCTACATTAAAGAGGTTTTCTGGGACTATATATTAATGGCCTATCCTTACGACCCTCATCGATAAGCAGAATGAAGCACTCCCTGGAGCCACATGCACCAGTAAGTGCCACAGTCCCTTCATACTGCTGATTAGTGAGGGTCCAAGGGGTCGGGCCTCCACGGGTCACACACTGATGGATAACGATACGTTTTTCCAGGAAAACCCTTTTAGCACTATTTCATGGAGTTGTAAGAGTAAAACAACAGTCAAGAACCTGACTATCAATTTCAAATTCTCAAGGGGTACACAAGATGACATTTTTCACAAGGGTGGAGCAGTAAGATATCATATATTCACGGGACTAATGCAGAGGTCCCCATCTACATTTTGCAAGAGAGCGTTATTATAATAAATAAATGTTACATTTACTAAGCATTTCTACAAATAATCAGCGTCCTGTCAGCTGGCGGTCATATGGTTTTGACCCTGTTGCCACATTTTAGTAATACTATCATATCCCTGCTGCCAGCAATATAAAACACAATTGGCAGATAACAGGTTTTAAGATGTCGCATACAGGAGGCCCATAAGCCCCTTTTGTAAAATTGTAATGATTTCAATGGTATAATGGTTATGATTAAAGAAATCTAACAAACTAAATCTTAACATTAAATTATGGTAGGTCATCCTCGCTTAGTAATATTTAACTTTGTAACTTGCTACTAACTTGGTAGAATTGCTCTTTCTATGGTATTAGGGGACAGGATATTACAACTGTAAGCTCTTTGGAGGCTGTTGGGAGTTATCTTTAGTCACCTGGTCACTGATCATGCACACAAGAATATCGCAACACTCAATTTTTTGCATATTCCTTCCAATAGTCATGTACTTCTATTGCTACAACAGATGTTGAATATATGGCAGGAAATATTCTTTAAGTATCTTTCAAATATATAAGTGGTTTTTGACTATTAACTCACTGCAAAAACCATAAATAGTGTTTATATCTTACCCAGTTATACCCTGTATTGTGCCTAGAAGTCCTCCATTGCCAAGTATTCCAAGAAGTCCTCCTCCTCCAAGCAATCCACCAAGTAAACCACCATTCCCTAGGATGCCACCATTAATGTGAGGATCTGTGTAACTACTTCCACCACCCCCACCACCGCCAAGAAGCCCTCCAAGTAGTCCACCACCACCAGAACCTCCAAGAATACCACCAAGCAGGCCGCCACCACCACCACCCCCACCAAGAACCCCACCAAGAAGGCCACCTCCCCCACCCTCTCCACCACCAAGTATACCACCTAGTAGGCCACCTCCTTTTCCACCTCCTAGCACACCACCCAAAAGTCCTCCCCCACCGCCACCCCCAAGCAGTCCACCAAGCAAACCCCCAAGAAGATCACCACCACCACTACCCATGGCTGGCATGTTCAAATTGTTCTGCGAATTTTTTCCTTTCATTTGGCCTGAGACAGCTGTGGATCAAAAAAACATAGAAATGTTTTATATTTTGCCTTTTATATGTTAGGTAAAAACATGGCTGACTTCCTGTGAACTACAGAATTACATCAACATCAATCAAATCCCTTCTGGCAGCACTGAGACTCCACCCCTCCCCACCCAGCTCCACCCTCCTTGTTCCTCTGCATGCCCCCATGCATATAGTGCTGCTGGAGAGATCATTTGTACTCTATCTAAGGGACCAGGAGTGTAGTGATATAATAGCTGATTCCATAAAATGATCAGCTGCAGAGTTATAAAACCCCCCTGATTCATGGTGACTGTCTATATTATCTGTGAGTGCTTTGTGTAGAGAGTCCAGTGTATTTCTAGGAGATGCTGCTCTCCCCTGCTTCATGTGTAAAAACTGACATGGAGAAATTTATCACAACCAGAAGACAGGGAGACAGGCTGAAGCTGCATAGTTGGCAGACAACCCATAAATGGCTCATCAACTAAAACAGGTATACACAAGGCATGCACAATGGCCTCTACAATAAAAAAGAAAAATAAAATTATTGCTGGACTGCTTTAAATGTACCTTAGACCTTATGCAGACAAGTATATTTGGGATCCATATTACAAAGATCAAGAATACAGTGTCAGTGCATTTCATTACATTAAAAGAAAGTCCAGAGCAGTACCATACAACAAAGCATATATGGGATGGGTGCATGCCTAAGGACATAGGCTATGTCCTATTATTCACAAAGCAAAAAAATAGGCAGCACTCTAGGAGGTCAGGGTGAAAAAACAAAATATGAAGGACTTTAATCCATAAAAGAGCAGCAACGTTTCATTGGATGCAACTGCCTTTTACTTGAAAAAGGCAGTTACATCTGCCGAAACGTTGCTGCTCTTAAAGTCACATCCTGGAGTGCTGCCAATTTTTTTGCTTTGTTTTTCAATTTAGCTATGCCTACCCCTACAGTGGTAAATACACGTGGAGTCGGCATAAAAAAAAACAAAAAAAAAACAGCATGTTCTATCTAATGCCATATATAGGACTGAATTCAGTTCCTCTAGAAGAAAAACCTATCAGTGAAACCAAGCCTCTCTCAAATAAGTGGCCACAATACAGCGCACGATTTAGTTCCATTTTGTGCACTGGATTATTTTACAAAGAAATATTAGTCCTTTTAGATAATTTGGCTTATATGTGCTATGAGCACAGCAGAGTTAAAGGTGTTGTCCATTATCTCTCCTAAATTGTTAAATGATGATTCCTAAAATTCTTCATTTTTGCATCGCCAGACTCCAGGGATTGATTGTGGCAGCAATTAACCAACCCAATCGTGCTTTATCACCATTATGCAGAATTTTATTAAGAAGATTTTTTTTATACAGGGTCAGTTTTTGCTTTTCTTTGAAAAAAAATAAAATTATAATTCACTATAGTCTGCGATAATCACTTTAAATATACGCATGCACTCGTTCTGTATAGCTGGAGATTTACACTAACATTGGCTAAAGCATAAACCCATTCAAAATTGTATTAAATACAGGTCTCACCATTATTTAACGCTCCTTTAGATACTCGAAGAACAGCCCCGTTGTTTCCTCCAGCAGCATAACTAAGACTATGAGTCTGGATAAGCAATATACATATGAAGCAGACACGCCACAGTTTGAACATCTTTCGATCAATTTATCTGAAAAACTAGATAATAAAGTAACGTTAATGCATCTATCTATCTATCTATCTATCTATCTATCTATCTATCTATCTATCTATCTATCTATCTATCTCTCTTTTATGTATCTATCTAGCTATTTCTGAAAAATATATTAGGAATGAAAGGAAAAAAATAGAGTTAACAATTTAAACATTGGGACTCATCTATAAAAACTCTCAGTGGTAAATTGGTCTTGTTTCTTCCAGCAATAGTTTCATTTTAACAGTGCAGTCTACTACTATGCTTAGTGAATGTCCATTTTTTTCACACCATCTGATTTTTATGAACAACGTTCTGGCCTGATTAATTTTATGATATATCTTTACAGCTGTCAGAGCTCTGTTTTTCTTATACAGGACTTTAAATCACTTAAATAGATCATTGATAAAATTCAGTCTGTCTGCAGCCACCACTAGAGGGAGCTTAGGAGCCTACTGAATACTGTGTTATTATTGAGTTCAATGTATAAATGTATGTAGTAAGATCCCCTTAACTCGTTAGTGACCGCCCATATGCCCTTTCACAGCGGTTAATAACAGGCTGTATTCTGATGCATGTGCCTTTTTATGGCACCGCATTGGAATAAATCTGTGCCGCCGAAATCAGTAAGAGCTTCCTGCTGACAGCTACCAGAGGGCTGAGGGCTGGGAGCAGACCTGTTCAAGCCATCAGGATAGAAATCAACATTGATCCCACCCGTCAATAGCGACCTCCGCATCTGAGTGGTTTTAGAGGGAGAGGGCTACCTCTCTCATCCCACAGGCTGACCCGCAATACAATTGCATAGTGCTGATGGTTTTTATGGCAGTCGGGGGCCTAACAAAGGCCCCCAGGTATACCTCTAGAGAATGCCATGGCCTAACATATGCCTGTCAGTTTTACAATGGCAGACAATAATACACTGCAATACAGAAGTATTGCAGTGTATTATAAAAGCGATCAAATGATCTCATAGAAAAGTCCCCTAATGGGACTAAAAAAAGAAAGTACAATAAAGTTAATAATAAATAAAAATCCCAAGTAAAAAAATGAAACACTTTTTCCCCTTACAAAAATAAAATAAAAAACAATGTCAGAATTGAAAAGCTCATTTGCATAAATCTAAATTTGCTCATAACTTGGGCAAAAATTATCGTTTAAAAAAAACAAAAAACTTTACTGTTATCTACATTGCAGCGCCGATCACATTCAATAGGAGATAGGGATTTTATAATCTGGTGACAGAGCCTCTGCAAATCTCGTGTCAGAGTTTATTCTTTATTTTTCTTTATTTTTCTCAAAAATAGACTTTGTGTCAATCAGACATGTCGTGGAAGTCAGCAGCTGATGCTTTTACCTCTAAATCCCAGAACAAGCGAGTCTGGCTCCATTTTAAGTTGGCACTGGGCATGTTCACCCCTCTTTAAAATGAGTACAGATGCAAAAAGTTAAAATTGAATGCACAATTACCTTATGTTGCCACCTCCCACCACTTGATCTCAGCTGCCAGCCTCCTGCCATCTGGAAACTGACTAAAATGGCTAATTGACCTGTCATGAAATATTTTTTCTGGAAATCCCCTTAAAATATACAGTATTGTCAGCCAGGGCTGTTTTAACACAACTAGGTGGGCCTAGTACAAACTTTTGATGAGTGGGCCCCTTCAAACTTTTTTACATACTATCTAAAATTTCCATGGGCTGGCTAGTACTGTTGTCTTGCAGCACTGGGGTAATGAGTTAAATTCTGACCAAGGACTATATCGGAATGGAGTTTGTATGTACTTCCCGTGTTTGCGTGGGTTTCCTCTGTGTACTTCGGTTTCCTTACACACTCCAACATACTGATAGATTAATGTGTGTCTGACATAGGGGAAAGTAGGTTGTGAGCCCGATTCGGGCAGGGACTAATGTGAATGGTGACAATTTCTGAAAATCACTGTGGTATATGTTTGCACAAGTTAAGCAACAGGAAATATATAAATGAAAATTTAAAAGAGGCACAAGTACACCTTCTTCACAGATGAACTTCTTAACTTCACACCCCCAAAAAAAAATTTACCCAATATTTACCAAATAAAAAACAAAATAAACTAACAAGGACACATTTGGCTCATTAAAATATCAATATACATATGTTTAGGGCAAATATGAGGGTGAACTTTCACCAATTTAGTTACTGGTCTTTCCAATTGTAAGTGTTGCATTCATATTGCTTACCTTTTTTAAATCATGCAAGAAGTTCACAAGTCTTTGTGTTCATCTTCTAGTCCAAAGAGCAATGAACTGATAGAGAGCCTTATATCCTGAACTCAATTCTAACCTATAATCCTTCTTAGTGAGAACAATATAAAATGCACTCGGGTCACTTGTGGTTTTCAAAACAAAAAACTACTGGGAAATCAGGGGAGATTACAACATAACAGGTTGGGTGTTTTTCTGGACTATAGCCAATGATATCATCCACCTAAAAGGACAGCAAAGCATTGTCCAGGCCATTACTAGCAGTATGAGCATTGAACCTCAATTGTCTGAAGACAATAAAGACAATAAAGAATACAGGTAAGTATATAATGAGAAGATTTTTTAAAAAATACCTAGGTTCTCGGTTCTCTGCCTTCAATATCAGCGGTGGAAGTCCAAAGCATCCACACATAAAATATAAAATCAGTACACAATCCCCTGAACCGGTGGTGCGGGAAAAACAGTGCTGAACCACTCATTTTGGTTAGATCAGCTGACTATCTGATGTCTACAGGAGTCTCCCGAGTCTCCCCCAATGTCAGATAATGGGGGGAAGAAGGACTGGGCAAGTTGGTTTTTAACACAGCAAGAGATAAGCCACTGTTAGAGGTGTCTAGCAGCAGCTTATTCCCCTTTCCCTATTGGCTGAGCCAAGTGTGCATGTTTATTGTGGAGTTGGGGGCTCTACACATTTGGCCAGACACATGTACAGGCTCTACACATTTGTCTTG
Organism: Rhinoderma darwinii; assembly: GCF_050947455.1. Taxonomy (NCBI): domain Eukaryota; kingdom Metazoa; phylum Chordata; class Amphibia; order Anura; family Rhinodermatidae; genus Rhinoderma; species Rhinoderma darwinii. The sequence goes on along the minus strand of NC_134699.1, from coordinate 40,914,667 downwards.
ATAAAGGTCGGAAATAGGCATACATACAATATGTGTTCCAATTATCGATATAAGATGAAGCCTAACATTCACAACGGCAACACCTCCGCCACTTTGCAGAGCAGACATAAATTAATCTCTAAAAAATGATGTTCTCTTCATACATGTTTAAGTTATCAGAATGTTTTAATTTACAAGAAACATTTTCCCAATGTTTTTGTATTTCTTATTTGCTCTTATTAATTTAACTTTTTATTTTTTCAATATTTAATTCTAAAGCGCCAGCATATTCCACAGTTCTGTACAGAGATTGTCATCACTCATATCAGTCCATGTCTCCATTTTAAATTCTAATTTTCTTATTTGATTTCCTCCTATTTCAGATTAAACCCTTTGATTCCCTCCTGGAAATCGAATGGCCATTTTCTCAAACTTATAAAATAAATAAAACTTGATAGTCCCTTTTAGCATTATATCATTCTTAAACATTTTAATTTATTAAACAGTCACACTTTAAAATATCCTTTAAGTTGTGCTTCATTTTTCTGTTGCCCTAAATCTCCTCCATAGACAGAGTTGAATGATACATTCTTGTAGCCTCCACTAGGAGAAAGTTAGGAGCTTACTACTTACGATTTATAAATTGAATTCGATGATCGAACAGTATGCAGTAAGCACATAAGCTCCCCTTAGTGGCAGCTGCAGGCAGTCAGAATTGTATAATTTAACTAACTCTGTGCCTATGAAGGGGATTTGGACCTCTGTTTCACAAAAATGGAGCTCTGACGCCTATAAGGACATTTTAGTAAATTAAACAGCACAAAATTTTGGACCTTAAAATGACATGGTATTAAAAAATGGACTTTCACTTGAAGTATGAAAAAGTTGTACATTCATCAAGTGCAAATGTTCTTAAACATGGTGGTTTGACCCAGACGGAAGCAAAGCAAAACTCTATGCGCGATTTTAGCCAATTTTGCCTTATAGTGCTAGATATTCTTCAGGACTCAGCACAGTTGGATAATATTGATTGATCAATTAAACATAATTTTCCTGCCTTATTAAATACAACTCTCAGTATCATTAATATGGAAATAAATATCCAGGCCTTTTTAATTATTTTTTTTTGTCGGTCATTGTATTTGCCATTACTACCTCTTGTAGTAGAGAATTCCAATGTTTGACTACTTTACCTGTAAAGAACCAATTTCTTTATTGATGACTGGACACTTCTTGACTTTGTATACAGATGTGTCCACCATTTACTTTGCCTGAATTTGGTTAAGGACTCCAATACCTCATGAAACTTCTTCTTTCTTCTGTGCAATACAATATTTCAACATGCCTGCAAAACCCTTGACAAACTTTAATTCATATCACAACCACTGGGTGGCCACACATAGACACATATAGCATAGACATCTCGTGAAAGAGTATCATCTCACAAAACACATCTCAGAATATGTTGAGGTAAGAGAAAAGAAAGGACACATTTGTATCTTTGTACATACAGTTCATCCGATAAATACACTGGACAAAAATATCTAAATATATATATGAAGAATACACAACTTTCTTTATTGTACAAATACATGAATAAAAACAAACAATTAGGATAACATTGGAGAAGGAATAGGTAAAAGAGGGTTGTAGGACTGGGACGATATACAAATAAGCAAACATATAATATAGCTCCTACTCTACCTCAGTGGATTGCTAAGATCAATGACATAATGTTGATGCAAAACCTGACCTCTTCGATAAAAGGCGGGTACAACAGATACTACAAAACATGGTACAAGTGGCTGGAGTTTCAACACTCAGAATCTTATAGAAACTTTCTCCAAAGGACTTGACTGCATGTATCTTCTGCCTTGTTAATTTGCCTAGTCGACTTGCATCGGGGTTCCTATCCTTTTTACGTTTTTTTTCTCCAAAGGACTCTGTTAATTATTTTTGAATAACGATGTAAGCGTAGGTCTCATGTCAAACTTAAGACAATTGGTGTTAACTTATATACAATATACATATAGATGTTATTCCCAATTGCATTACAATTGTATACTTGATTTGCATTTATTTGTACTCTACAGTAGAGACTGGTGCTAACAATCCGTGTATGAATTTTATCTGCTGGAAGTAAACAATGAATGTTTCTACTGAATAACATCAAGCAGAGATGCTGAAAACCATGAGGAATTAATACAGAAAGTATTATGGAAAATTGTTTGACTTTTAATAATACTTTTAATTATTCAAAAATTTACATTAATTTGCAAAAACCGGACAACCCCTTCAAAGATGATCTAGTACTGCTGTATGTATAAAGATCCCCGGACAAAGCTTTGGGCAAAATGTACATTGGGACCTGGTGTTAGGCTGTGGTTGGTATCTGTTTTATGTTATCATGTTGCTGCATTATCCCTATTCTGATTTTTATTAAGCTATGCATATACTATGCGGCTATTTACCTGTCATCAGTGGGGATTGCAAGCATATGTACATGTGGGAAAACTTCTGTTCCCCAGCACATACTAGTTCTTCAAATAATTAGAATATCATCAAAAAGTTAATTTATTTCAGTAATTTAATTAAAAAAGTTAAACTCATATATTATATAGATTAATTACACACAGCGTGATCTATTTCCAGCATTTTTTTTTCTTTTAATGTTGATGATTATTGCTAACAGTTAATGAAAGCCTAAAATTTAGTCTCTCAGAAAATTAGAATATTGGGAAAAAGTTGAGGATTGTAGATTCATGGTGTCACACTCTAATCAGCCAATCAACACAAAACACCTGCAAAGGTTTCATAAGCCATTAAATGGTCCAACAGTCTGGTTCGGTAGGCTACACAGTCATGGGGAAGACTGCTGACTTGACAGTTGTCCAGAAGACAGTCATTGAGCCACAAAAGGACATTGCTAAATAAGCTGGTTGTTCACAGAGTGCTGTATCCAAGCATATTAATCGAAGGTTGAGAGGAAGGAAAAAGTGTGGTAGAAAAAAGTGCACAAGCAACAGGGATAACCGCAGCCTTGAAAGGATTGTCAAGAAAAGGCTATTCAAGTATCTGGGGGAAATTCACAAGGAGTGGACTGCAGCTAGAGTCAGTGCTTCAAGAGCCACCACACACAGACGTATCCAGCACATTGGCTACAACTGTCGCATTCCTTGTGTCAAGTCACTCATGACCCAGAGACAACGTCAGAAGCGTCTTACCTGGGCTAAGGAGAAAAAGGACTGGTCTGTTGCTCAGTGGTTGAAAGTCCTATTTTCAGATGAAAGTAAATTTTGCATTTCATTTGAAAATCAAGGTCCCAGAGTCTGGAGGAGGAGTGGAGAGGCACTCAATCCAAGTTGCTTGCGGTCCAGTGGGAAGTTTCCACACTCAGTGATGGTTTGGGGAGCCATGTCATCTGCTGATGTTGGTCCACTGTGTTATATCAAGTCCAGAATCAACACAGCCATCTACCAGGAATTTTAGAGCACTTCATGCTTGCCTCTGCTCACAAGCTTTATGGAGATGCTGATTTCATTTTTCAGCAGGACTTGGCACTTGACCACACTGCCAAAAGTACCAATACCTGGTTTAATAACCACAGTATCACTGTGCTTGATTGGCCGGAAAAATTGCCTAACCTACACCCCATAGAGAATCGATGGGGTATTGTCAAGAGGAAGATGAGAGACACCAGACCCAAAAATGCAGATGAGCTGAAGGCTGCTATCAAAGTCACCTAGGCTTCCATAACACCTCAGCAGTGCCACAGGCTGTTCACCTCCATGCCACGCCGCATTGATGCAGTAATTCATGCAAAAGGAGCCCCGTTCAAGTATTGAGTGCATATACTGTACACACTTTTCAGGCCAGCATTTCGGTATTAAAAATAATTTTTGAAATTCGGCTTATTTAGTATTCTAATTTTCAGAGTCCTTTGGAAAAAAAAATGTAAAAAGGATAGGAACCCTGACGCAAGTCGACTAGGCAAACGAAACAATGCAGACGGTACATGCCATCAAGTCCCTCGGAGAAAGATTCTGTAAGATTCTGAGTGTTGAAACTCCAGACACTTGTACCCTGTTTTGTAGTATCTGTTATACCCGCCTTTTATCTAAGAGGTCAGGTTTTCCATCAACATTATGTCATTGATATTAGCAATCCACTGGGATAGAGTAGGAACAATATTTCTCTTCCGCAGAAGTAGGATACATTCGCGTGACGCCATTACAAAAAAACAAAGTAGTGAACTGTTATATGCTTTAATTGAGACATCGCAATGATGGAGAAAGAACAGCGCGGGATCCAAGGGATTAATTGCTCCACTTACCTTGCAAATCACTTGCCTAACCCCTTCCCAAAAAAAATGATAGCATTTGACAAGACCAAAAAATGTTTAGGTCAGTGCCCTCCGCCCCGTTACATCTCCAGTATTTGAATGGTATTTCTGGAAAAATAGAATGAATGCAAACGAGAGGAGACTCTATACCACCTGGACAACAATTTATAGTTTGTTTCCTGATATCGAGAGCAAATAGAGGTCTTATGTGCTAGTGTAAGAATACGAGTCTGTTTTGTAGGCGATAAGAGAGTCCGTCTCCTATTTAAGTATATATGATGAAGGAGATTGGTCTGGAGGATTTTGGAGAAGCGAGTAAACCGTAGACAAAGTATGTCTTAGTGGGCCTGAACCCACACAGAGGGCATCAAATGGTGTCTCTACCTCTAAACTTAGAGCCTGAATTTAAAGAAGTACAAAAGTGACGGAGTTGAAGTGCTCTCTCGGGCCCCAACGGACTAGGGTGCACTACGGCAGATAATTCTTGAGAGAAAATTTACATTTTTCATTAGAAATCCAACTTAAAATTGGGTAAAGAGTATATGGGGAGAAACAATGGTCTAACAACTATCATCGAACAACATAACAACATCTTCTGTTTTTTTTTTATATAATCTATCTCTCACTGGTAAAATTAACCTAGCCTAAAAATTTCAGACTGTTCATGTCTTTGACAGTGGGCAAACTTACAAAATCAGCAAGGGATCAAATACTTATTTCCTTCACTGTAAAATACGATGCAATATGTTAATTTTTAATTTAGTGTAACGTCCCATCCACGTGAATGCACCATTAGTCCATCTTGTACAGTCCGCTTGAATATTAAAAAGTAAAGGGAAAAAATTTAATTTCTATAAATCTTTTGAGTTTGGGGGGGGTAGACACTCCCAGATATTTCAGGGCCTTATTATTCTATTTAAAACTAAATTACTTTGTCAGGCCCCCCACCACAGTAGATGAAAGATTAACAATCATTGCCTCAGATTTAGTTAGATTCATCTTGAAATTAGAGATCAGGCAAAACAAATTAAATTCTTGCAGTAAGTTCAGGATTGAAACAATTGGGTTGGTCACAATGAATAAGAGAACGTCAGCATATGCAGCTACCTTATCTTCTCGTAACTCCACGCGTTATATCAGGATGTGCACATATTCGTCTAAGGAAAGGTTCAAGGTTAAAATGAAGATCAAAGGAGATAGAGGTCATCCATGTCTGGTTCCATTGTGTACAGTAAAAGACTCAAGAGAGGATGCCATTCACCCGGAATCTAGCTGATAGATTGGTATATAAAGACATTATCCACCTAAAGATATTCTCTTTAATTCCTAGCTGTTGCAACGTCTCCTCCATAAATACCCAGTTTACTCTATCGAAGGCTTTCTCTGCGTCAGTGGGTAGGAGGATAAATTGTATGTCCATAGATTTTGCCCTATATATAATGTTAGTAGTCTTAGTAGTGTTATCTCTGCCTTTTCTCCCTGCCACAAGGCCTGTAGCGGTATCAATCTAGTGGATAAAACTTTTGCGTATAACTTAATATCAACATTTAGGAGCGAGATCGGCTGGTAATTGACACACTGAGAGGAATCCTTCCCAGTGGTATGAGCCCTGAGCGAATTGGTGGGAAATGTACCTGTAAATATTAAGGAGTTAAAGTAATTTAGTAAATTTGGAGTTAGAGAAGTTATAGATTTCTTATAATATGGTAGAATAAATCCGTTGGGGCCTGGCGCTTTGCCCTTTTGGGCACTATCTATTGCACTTACCAACTCTTAGTCGGTAAATGGGGTTTCCGGAGCATTTTTTAATTCATTTGAAAGACAGGGGAGACCCGAAAAAGAGATGTATTTCTGAATCCGGGAATTAAACAATGAATGATTCTACTGAATAACAACAAGCAGAGATCTTGAAAACTATGAGAAATGAATACGGAAAGTTAATTTGCTGAAATTAGACGACCCCTTTAAGTTATCTTTTTCCAAGCTGTTGAAGGCCAATATTCCTGCTTCTCATTATATAAGTGACTTCTCATCTCATGTATTAATATACTTTAGTTGCCCAACTTAGAATAGAAGAGTCATGTGGCTAAGTTTATTATAGATTGGAGAGTCTGTTTGTCGGTAAACCACATAGGAGGCTGTTGTAGTAGTCTAGCCGGGATATTATAAGTGCGTATACATCCTTGAGTAGAGAGAGATAGTGGGATGTTGTTAACAGATAAGGAGATGACAAGCTTAGTCTGTCAGAAAGTTAGGGGCGCAAGGTAGTAGGGTGTCTCAGTTGAATTGATTTGGGTACCATCTTCATAGGACTTGCTTTGAGTTGATCTTGAACACGGAAAGAGATGAGGAAATGGCTGAGGTCGTAAGTGTAGGAGGCTAAGAGAAGGGGACCAAGTGCTGAGCTTTGTGCTACACCGACAGAAAGAAGGCATGCAGTAGAAATTAATTAGGAATAGGAGAAACTAAATCTCTCGTCAGAAAAATAGGAGATCCAACAAATATTGACATACCTTGCCAAGAGAGGACAGACTCTGCAGGAGTATATAGTGATCGACAGTGTCAAAGGCAGAGGACAGGCAGAGAAGGTTTATTATGGAGTAGTGGCCTTTAGATTTAGCAGTCAGTAGGTTATTAGTAACTTTGGTGAGGGCAATTTCTGTTGAATTGTTTGACAAGAATGAAAATTGTACAGATGAAGCCATCTTTATCTTGACTCTGATGACTTGTTGGTGTGATATTGCAAAACAAAAACCATTGAAAAGCTATTAAAAAGAGTCAAGTTACAGTTTGACGCTGTGTATTTATTTATTTTTATTTAGATGTCAAGATAAAGATGGCTGCATCTGCAGTTGATCAAATAAGAAATTGTCCGAGAAATAGGTAGAAAATTCAGAATGAATGCGTTCTTCATGCAGTTTAGATAAAAATTGAAGTAGCGATATAAGACATCAGCTGTAGAATACTAAGGGGTCAACAGATTACATGCTTATCGGTGTGGCAACCTCAAAGGGTGTAGGCCTCAGAGCAATTGTCCTTTTGCCTATTCTGTTGTTGCTTGAACGGAATGTGACGTTTAAAAGCTATTTTAACATATGAGCAAAAAAATTTGGCAACATCTAGAGTCTAATCCTCTGGTAAAGGAACTGCAAATAGAATGTGGTTTTCTTTTTTTTCTTCCCTTTTTTGTATTGAAAGAATATACCTATATTGAATAAAGACCATATTTCCACAATCTGTTCTAGCGGTCATATTTTCCTTATCTTAATCCACTTATCAAATGTACATAAAATGAATTACAAATGCCATAGTCATATTATTCATTATCCAATAGCTCATCAGAACAGACTTTGCAGCACAAATCTGGTTTATTAAAATTTAATTCCAGTACTTCTGATAAAATACTTAGTACACAATAGTATATGAGCCAAGAACTGGTTTAAGACTGAAATACTTTGTTCTTCTATTATTGCTTAATTTTCTGGGACATCACAGAGTTCAAGGTCATTATATGCAGTGTGTTGGTGATCTACCTAATAGAATTATGACAAACTTGCACATGTTGTGCAAAAAGAAATTAGTTCCAAGGATATTGGTCATAGTTTAGGAATGGTTTAATTTGCAATTAAGGCTGAAAAAAATAAAGCCGGAATATAAATTGTTAGACATTTCGCTTCTGCATTGGGAAATGTTTGCAACTTGACATATTGCAGGTCCCTATAGTTTGATGTCAACAAGTGAACCTCTATGGAGTCAGAGCAAACTTATTTCGATGGTTCTTTCATTTAGTGCATAGAGCTAAACAGTGCCCAATGAGAAACACACTTTACCAAATCCTTACAGTACCTTATTGTGCCAACATAGTAACATATAATGCTCATGTAGTGCCAAACAATGCCTAGAGAGTGCAATCATTTGCCCAGCAAAGCAGTCATTATAGTGTTCACAATGCCAGCCATCACTTTCCTAAGGCCCCATGCACAAGGCCATGTCCGCAATCTCGGCCAGCGATTGTGGTAATTGCGGTCCGTAATTACGGGCACTTTTACGGTTGAGTGCATGGGAAAACACAAAGAATATTACGCCTAAACATAGTAGTAATTAACAAGGTATAAGCTATATAGGTAGATGGTCATATAAAAAGAATATGTAAAAGAGCTGGAGCTGCAGATTAACACAGTGAGTGCAAATGTGATAGAATATAATAGAATATAAATCTGCTTTTTTTTATTTTAAGTTTTTGGAGGAACAATTGTTGTGTTTACAACCCCTTTAAAGGCATGAATCCACCACGACAAGTTTTATTTAATACTGTTTGAGATACTATAGTCTGCTCCAAAGAATAAACATCTTTTATGCCCAGCAATACAAAAAAACACTGCTAGTTCATTGAAATTGAAATTTATTTTTGATTAAAGTTGAACAAGTTAGTTGAACAAGTGAATTATTATCCAGAAATAATTCACAGAATGTGAAAGGACTGATATGACATTTGTGGGTTTTATTCACATGCTCCACTGATACATTTTACAATTTACAAAGAAAGAATAATTAACTGCAGTTTATTAGATTAATATTTGTATTTCTGTTTGTAACTACATACCATTCTGTAGATTCTGTATTATCATAGACATTATAGAATGTCGTATCAGTTATTTATTTGCCCCATTTGCTCAAGCCCCCGCTCTTTTTAGAAGAACCTTTTTTCTTCGAGCCTATGCTGGCACTATTACCACTTGACATTTTCATTCCATTTCCCCATCCAAATGAACCCTGTAGATCTCCCAAATTCTCTGTAGAGTAACCATTTTTAACTTTCCAATCCTGACCAAGATGATCTCCATTCCATTTCCAATTACTTTCTGCTTTCTTCAGATCTCCAAAACCATCTCCAGTTAATCCCCATCCTTGCACACCTGAATTCTCATTAAATGTTCCTGTATCATAGCCACTCCCTGAAATTGGCCACTCAAACACCCCCCCTCCATTATTTCCATTCAAATAATTACTATGCCCACTATAACCCATATCTGACATACCTTCCACATATATGCCAGTGGAAGCTCCGTCACTACCAAAGGCCATGCTTCCTGCATTACTACCTACTTTACCATCAGACATACCTGAAAGATCAACTTCCATTTTATAGCCTGAACTAATCATTTGAGAATCCTTACCAAAGTCTTTGAAACCATCAGCCCCTAAATCTGCATTGACTACATCAACATAAACACCAACTCCTTGTTGTAAACCTTCCACACCAAAATTACCTATAACATTTTCATCTGCCATGGTATCTATTATTCCAATGTCAATATAACCATCACCTTCTATGCCTCCAGCAAAACTGTCCAAATCTACACCTGGTATTCCTTCAGGTACCTCTGCAACTATACTTTTTGTTTCGAAATTCACATCAATTACATCAACTTCTACATCTAGATCAGTTAGTTCTTTAACTTCATCTGAAATACCATCTACTATTTCAATTGCCCAATCAAATACATCAACCGTCTCAATGGCTTGAGTTGCAATGTTCATGTTTTCTAGTTCTCCAGCTATTTCTAAATCATCTTTTATCTCAAAAACCACTTCAAGTGATTCATCTAATTCAATGCCGCCTGTAAAAGCATCAATACCTGGATTTAGCATTTCTCCAGACAAATCTGAAAGCACATATTCTATTTCAATTCCCCCATCAAATACATTGACCAATCCAATGTCTTGTATTTTATAGTCCAGATCTACTAGTTCTCCAGCTTCATCTAAAAGATCATCTATTATTTCTGAGCCTATATCTATAAAATCATTAGGTACATCAGGTACATCTAAAATAGTATCTACCACTCCTATATCTAAAATATCATCTGACACAATAGCTCCTGTTAAATAATCCATATCCAAAACTTCTAGTCCTTCAGGTAGATTTATAATAGTATCTATAATTTCTAAGCTTACGTCTAAAACATTATCTAACTCAATATCTCCTGGTAAATTGTCTACATCGAAAACTTCTAGTCCTTCAGATAGATCGAAAATAGTGTCTATAATTTCTAAGCTTGTGTCTAAAACATCATCAAACCCAATAGCTTCTTGTAAATTGTCCATATCGACAACTTCTAGTCCTTCAGATAGATCGAAAATAGTGTCTATAATTTCTAAGCTTGTGTCTAAAACATCATCTAACACAATAGCTTCTTGTAAATTGACCAGATCGACAACTTCTAGTCCTTCAGGTAGATCTAAAATAGTCTTTATAATTTCTAAGCTTGTGTCTAAAACATCATCTAACACAATAGCTTCTTGTAAATTGTCCACATCGACAACTTCTAGTCCTTCAGTTAGATCTAAAATAGTGTTTATAATTTCTAAGCCTGTGTCTAAAACATCATCTAACACAATAGCTTCTTGTAAATTGTCCACATCGACAACTTCTAGTCCTTCAGGTATATCTAAAATAGTGTTTATAATTTCTAAGGATGTGTCTAAAACATCATCTAACCCAATAGCTTCTTGTAAATTGTCCACATCGACAACTTCTAGTCCTTCAGTTAGATCTAAAATAGTGTTTATAATTTCTAAGGATGTGTCTAAAACATCATCTAACCCAATAGCTTCTTGTAAATTGTCCACATCGACAACTTCTAGTCCTTCAAGTAGATCTAAAATAGGATCTAGAATTGTGAAGTCTATGTTTAAATCATCTAACCCAATAGCTTCTTGTAAATTGTCTGCATCCAAACCTAGTGACTCTCCAGCCATATCTGAAATATCAAGATTTGTCAGTAGTCCATCAAGCATGGAGCTTTGTGTATGTTCTTGTCCTGAAGTATCATCTTTCACCAAGAAGCCATTAAGAATGTCCAAAGGTAAAAATGCTGAGAAAGAATGTTTTAACAAGGTTTAATATATAAATTTGCTTCAATTATAAGTTCAAATTAGAACAAATAAACACGAACAAACCTACCAGTGGCCGTTCTAATGGCTGTGTTCAATAGGCCAAATGCAATATCAAATACAGGACATATCTGTTTTATTAACAAAAAGAAAATAAATTAGTGACTTTATGTGATTAAGTTTAAATTACCTGTTCAGAGAAACAGTGAAGTGCATTGTCTGAAGCAACAGATCTATGTACTGGACATACAATATACTGATTTCAAGAACAAAGGGGCTAAAACATTTGCTGCCGTACCGAGGCCCTAATAGTTGTAGTATTTGATGTGAATGGGCCTAAGCTGTCCCTGAATTACAGTACCAGATAAAGCCACATGAATGAGAGTGGTGCTATTCAGTATTGCAGTAGAAGGGCTCAATGCCTCTTTTGTTTGACTGTCTGGTTTACCCTAAAGATAGGCCATAATAAAGCATGAAAAACCCTTTAAGGTTGAGGAGTTCCAAAGAAAATGTATGTGGCTCTCATACCTTGCAGTAAAAAGTCTGAAAGAAATGTATGCATGCTAGAAAAAAATGGCATAATACATAATGGCTGTATCTGTGCCCATGAGTTCTGTGTTCTGAGCACACCAGAACACATAAATAGCCATAGTTATAAAGGAACAATTTACATAATATCCTGAAATGACGATACACCCGTGTAAATATCTTTTTTGTTCCTGCGACTACTGACCCTGACCTTACTGACTGACCTGTGACAAACTAGACTTCAAGTAAAAGGAGCTAAACAGCAATACCAGGCACAGCCCTTAGGCAATAGTGGCACTTTTTCCGGAACAAAATACTGACCCTTTTTTCTAATTTTGGGAAACCCCTTTAAAGGCATGGACATTGGTTCTGTTTGCTGGCTTAGCCCTATATATATATATATATATATATATATATATATATATATATATAGATATATATATATATATATATATATATATAGATAGATAGATAGATAGATAGATAGATAGATAGATATATCTATATATCTATATCTATATATATCTATGTGTATATATATATACATATATATATATATGTATATATATCTATATATATATATATATATATATATATATATATATATATATATATATATATATATATATAAATACTCTGGACAAGGCAGTGGCTTGTTGATGCCTGTCTAAAACCCAGAATCCAAGAACCATACCCAGCCAGTTCCTCCATAGCCTCAGAGTTAAGTCAAGTTGCAAACACAAATGCAAAATAATTGGAAAATAGCTAATTTCAGTATTTACAATATCTAAAAGGCTCCACTAAGCGTTTTATTGGAAGCACAAATGACAATAATTTTTGTTATACTGGATTTATTTTACTTACAGCAGCGGGTGGAATTTCATGGATCAATTTTTCTGCCATGTTAAGCACACTAGGATTAATGAGTAAAATATCAATGAGTACATATATATATATTATTACTATCTAGATGCATAGTATTACATAGGTGAATGTGATATTGTAAACAGTTCATTTATTGATCACATTCAATGACTTTGGATATAGAATGAACAATTTATAAGGCAGTTAATTCATCATGCCAAATATAATATTCGGGACATTAACATAGTAATGTAGCGTTGCCGATTACTTTTTAGGCTAACTTAAATTGGAAAATATATATGTCTTAGTAAAAATAAATTCAAGTTAACCTTTAGCAATGTTTAAACGGTCACTAACTTTCAACAATCTTTGCATAAATCAATAGTCCAAGCGAATATAAGAAACTTTGTAATATATCTTATTAGAGAAAAATGGCTCTTTCTCCACTTATCAGACTCCTCTCCTTCCTAACTCTTCAGTCACTTTGAATTTACTGCTTTTTCAGTCTCCTTAAGACTAGACAGACTATCAGCTCACTAGAGATAGGAGAGCAGGATTCTCCTCTTCCCTGTGTGCAGTGTATAGGAGACATGATAGCTATAAGGCCCTCTTCACACAGGATTTTGCAGACAGAAAAAATCTGCCTCAAAACTCCTTCAGGAATTTTGAGGCAGATTTTGACCTGCCTGCCCTTTCTTGCCATGTTTTTTGCCCGCGACCATTGAGGGCCACAGGCAAAAAAAAACGCTGTGGAAAGCGCTTTCTCTGTCTCCCATTGACTTCAATCAGCACCAAAAAACCCTGTGTGAACTTCCCCTTAGGCTTGAAAAAAACCTTCAGAATACAAGTCATATAATGGCCAGAAATAATGCCAGAAATAAAGTCACCTTAAAGTAGGTACGCTTTAAAGAGTTTGTCACGTCTCACCATTCCTCTTTATATCCCCCTCATCAGACCCACTATTTGTGAGTTTGAGTGGAAAGCCACAAAAAAGCAGCGGCTTGTATGTCCATGTATTAAACTGGTAATACTACATTTCGCCTATAGCGTCCCATCAACGTGAATATCCCGCTGTTGTGAACCCCCCCCCCGCCCCCTTAAAATCAGCCATTAGCCGCGAGTCTAGGAAGCCGGATCACCACTTGGGAGCTGCTCTAAAAAATAATGGAGTTGTCCGTGGTAAGAAAACCTTTTTTAAAGTAGTAACAGTAGAGATCTTCATAATCTGGATCAGCACAACTACGTCCACAAGTGTGAGTGATCTGATAATAAGGTTGTACAAAATTCTGATTTTCAGCTCTTACACTTTACTGTGAGTAAAATGCAGGCTAGAACAACTACTGTCCAAATGCCCTGCTTGGGACCGCCTTCCAAAAGCCGATCACCACCAGGTCTTCATTTAGAAATACGGTTATCTAGATGGGAATCGATTAATAAATTAATAACTTAAAATGATGATTATTTTCATGTGGTCTCTGAGTTTTACCTGCCAGTTGACTTACCCGAAACCTTTCATTTTGATTCCGGTAAAGATGGCTTCACATGTTTCAATCACTAACTCAAGGGCTGAACCAGTTTTCTTTAAGAAGACAGTTAATTCTATGTCAAGTTCAATACAGACACCCAGTATGTCTCCTAGACCCCTATAAAGGAATAATGATAATAACAAGAACATCAATAATAAAAAATATATATTGAAGATAATGATTAATGATTAATATCTAATATATACATTAAATTAATATATATATATATATATACACACACACACACACACATATATATACACACACACACACACATATATACACACACACACAATATATATATATATATATATCTATACACAGACACACACACACACACACATATATACACACACACACACACACACACACACACACACACACACACAGTGTATGTATATATATATATATATATATATATATATATATAAATATATATATATATATATATATATATATATATATATATATATATATATATATACGCACACACATACACTTGTCATGGTCAATACAATAACACAACAGATGTACATTTAAGCTAAAAGGGCTATTCACGCAATGGAGAAAAGCACCATGCCGCTTTAATGGAATGAGGGAATGCTGGAGCTCATACTGCAGCGTGCCATATCCATAAACTTTGCTTGTATTATATCTGTATAATAAAACAATTTACCCAGAATTACCACCCAGAGAAATCCTAGCTGTAATTGCGAATTTAAGTCCAAGGCCGTTTTCCATTAGGTTTACTTTAACACTTGGGAAGGTAATTTCCACGGCTCTGAAAGATAATTCCCAAAGGATGTATTAGTTTAGTGCAATCCTATTTATAATGCATTTACTTAAATATACTTGTTTTAATATTCAGAGAAAATACGGCAACAATGAGAACGTTGGTAAAAAAAAAAGTGGTATAGGAGGTAAGTTTTATAGTAAGATGACGATATAAGAAAGTTGCTAGAGAATGTGCGTATATTATTTTGAAATAGAGAACAATATAAGCAAAGAGAAACAAAAATAGAGATAGATAGAAAGATAGATATAAGATAAAATATGGAATGGTGCACGCCTCATGGATCCGACAAAAATTCCCTATCCAATGTACAAAAATACACAAAAGTAGCCAGCACTCCAAGTAGTTACTTGGAGTGCTGCCTGCTTTTGTATATTGATAGATAGATAGATAGATAGATAGATAGATAGATAGATAGATAGATAGATAGATAGATAGATAGATAGATAGATAGATAGATAGATAGATAGATGATAGATAGATAGATAGATAGATAGATAGATAGATAGATAGATAGATAGATAGATAGATAGATGATAGATAGATAGATAGATAGATAGATAGATAGATAGATGATAGATAGACAGATAGATAGATAGATAGATAGATAGATAGATAGATAGATAGATAGATAGATAGATGATAGATAGATAGATAGATAGATAGATAGATAGATAGATAGATAGATAGATAGATAGATAGATAGATATAGATATTAGATAGATAGATATTAGATAGCTAGATATTAGATAGATAGATAGATAGATAGATAGATAGATAGATAGATAGATAGATAGATATGAGATAGATAGATAGATAGATAGATAGATAGATAGATAGATAGATAGATAGATAGATGATAGATAGATAGATATTAGATAGCTAGATATTAGATAGCTAGATATTAGATAGATATATAGATGATAGATAGATAGATAGATAGATAGATAGATAGATAGATAGATAGATAGATAGATAGATAGATAGATAGATAGATAGATAGATAGATGATAGATAGATAGATAGATAGATAGATAGATAGATAGATAGATAGATAGATAGATAGATAGATAGATGATAGATAGATAGATAGATAGATAGATAGATAGATAGATAGATAGATAGATAGATAGATAGATAGATAGATGATAGATAGATAGATAGATAGATAGATAGATAGATAGATAGATAGATAGATAGATGATAGATAGATAGATAGATAGATAGATAGATAGATAGATAGATAGATATAGATATTAGATAGATAGATATTAGATAGCTAGATATTAGATAGATAGATAGATAGATAGATAGATAGATAGATAGATAGATAGATAGATAGATAGATAGATATGAGATAGATAGATAGATAGATAGATAGATAGATAGATAGATAGATAGATAGATAGATAGATAGATAGATAGATAGATGATAGATAGATAGATATTAGATAGCTAGATATTAGATAGCTAGATATTAGATAGATATATAGATGATAGATAGATAGATAGATAGATAGATAGATAGATAGATAGATAGATAGATAGATAGATAGATAGATAGATAGATAGATAGATAGATAGATAGATATGAGATAGATAGATGTTGTTATTTTCTGGCGACTTTAAAACAGAATGTAAATTTTTGCTACTTTGTACTACAAACAGTGTGTGAAGTCCAAGATTTAGATGACTAAAAGACTGCAGTGTTCATGGTCCAAACTAGTTTAAAAGCGAGCCAAATAGCTTATTATTAATAAACCAATAATCTATTTTGTATGTAATCATGGGCATGAGAAGATAATGACAGTGCAGGAAATTTCCATCTCTGACCTCAGTTTCTGACAAAACAAATGGGTGCAGGCTGTAGTCTTGTTCAGGTTACTGTTTAACTTTGTTCAGGGGCCAAGGATAATCTAATGTCAGACTGCTGACTACTTCTAATGACTTTAAGGGGTTGTCCGGCTTCAGCAAACTAATGTTATTTTTTGTATAACAATTTCCCAACATACTTTCTGTATTAATTCCTCATGGTTTCAAGATCTCTGCATGTTTTTATTTAGTAGGAGCATTCATTGTTTTATTCCAGTGTATATAACTCTGTCCAGAGTCATGTGACGGACACACAGGCGCATTAAAGTTGCAGTTACAATATGTGTATCAGAGTTGTGACTTCTACCAATCCGACCACCTGTGTGTTTATTACATGCAGAATTTTTTTCACTGGAAGTAAACAATGAGTGTTCCTACTGAACAGTAGCAAGCAGAAATCTTAAAAAACGTTATTCTATCATGTAGAAATATAGGCAATTAATGTTTCATATATATGTTTATATTTTGAAGAACATGTAAATAATTAGTTCTGTATATGCAATTATAAAGCTTACCCAATTGCTTTAGTTACTGAGTTAAAAAGTTCAGCCATGAGTTTTCCATCCAGCAGTCCTCCTATTAAATCACCACTTACAATTTCCCCTATCAAATTGCCATCAATAAGTCCTGCTAACATATCACCACCAAGAATTCCTCCCACAATACCATCCTCTCCAAGTAATCCTGCTAACATATCACCACCAAGCAGTCCTGTCACAATACCATCCTCTCCAAGTAGTCCTGCTATCATATCACCACCAAGCAGTTCTCCTATCATATCACCTCTTAGAATTCCCCCTATCAAATTGCCATCAAGTAGTCCTGCTACCATATCACTACCAAGCAGTCCTGTCACAATACCATCCTCTCCAAGTAGTCCTGCTAATTTATCACCACCAAGCAGTCCTGTCACAATACCATCCTCTCCAAGTAGTCCTGTTAAAATATCACCACCAAGCAGTGCTTCCACAATACCATCCTCTCCAAATACTCCTGCTAACATATCCCCACCAAGCAGTTCTCCCACAAGACCATCCTCTCCAAGTAGTTCTGCTAACATATTACCACCAAGCAGCTCTCCCACAAGACCATCCTCTCCAAGTAGTCCTTCTAACATATCACCACCAAGCATTTGTGCCACAATACCATCCTCTCCAAGTAGTCCTGCTAACATATTACCACCAAGCAGTTCTCCCACAAGACCATCCTCTCCAAGTAGTCCTTCAAACAGATCACTACCAAGCAGTCCTTCCACAATGCCATCCTTTCCAAGAAGTCCTTCTACCATATCATCATCAAGCAGTCCTCTCACAATGCCATCCTTTCCAAGAAGTCCTTCTAACATATCACCACCAAATAGTGCCCCCAAAGATGCATCATCTCCAAGAACTCCTCCTAACAAATCACCAATTAGTGCTCCTAGAGGTCCATCATCTTCAAAAAGTCCTCCTAACAAATCATCACCAAGTAGTTCTCCGAAAAGTCCATCATCTCCAAGAATTTTTCCATTTAGGAGACTTCCTACTACTCCTTGATCCCCAAGGACACCTCCTAGTAATCCTTTTTCCCCAATGAGACCTTCTACTAGTCTTCCGCCCCCAAGGAAATCTCCTAGTAGTCCATCATCACCAAGGAGACCTCCTACTGTTCCTTCTACCCCAAATATTCCTTCCAGTGGTCCATCATCACCAAGGAGACCTCTTACTATTCCATTATCCCCAAGTAGCACTCCTACTACTCCATCACTACCAAGGAGATCTCCTCCTACTCCATTATCCCCAAGGAGACCTACTACTACTCCTCCTTCCCCAAAGAGACTTCCTACTAATCCATCATCACCAAGTAGACTTTCTACTAATCCTTCATCCCTATTGAGCATTCCTAGTAGTCCATCATCACTGAGGAGACCTTCTACTATTCCATCTTTGACCACTCCACCAACAAGTTCTCCTACTAATCCACCACCAACAAGTTCCTCTACGAATCCACCACCAACAAGTTCCTCTACTAATCCACCACCAAGTTTTTCTACTAATCCACCACCAACAAGTTCCTCTACGAATCCACCACCAACAAGTTCCTCTACTAATCCACCACCAAGTTTTTCTACTAATCCACCACCAACAAGTTCCTCTACTAATCCACCACCAAGTTCTTCTACTAATCCACCACCAACAAGTTCTTCTACTAATCCACTAAATTCCTCTACTAATCCACTAATACCAACAAGTTCTTCTACTAATACTAATCCACCACCAACAAGTTCCTCTACTAATCCACCACCAAGTTCTTCTACTAATCCCCCAACAAGTTCCTCTACTAATCCACCACCAAGTTCTTCTACTAATCCCCCAACAAGTTCTTCTACTAATCCACTACCAACAAGTTCTTCTACTAATCTACCACCAACAAATTCCTCTACTAATCCACCACCAAGTTCTTCTACTAATCCAACAAATTCCTCTACTAATCCACCACCAACTTCTTCTACTAATCCCCCACCAAGTTCTTCTACTAATCCCCCAACAAGTTCTTCTACTAATCCACCACCAAATTCTTCTACTAATCCCCCAACAAGTTCTTCTACTAGACCACCAAGTTCTTCTACTAATCCACCACCAACAAATTCCTCTACTAATCCACCACCAAGTTCTTCTACTAATCCCCCAACAAGTTCTTCTACTAATCCACCACCAAATTCTTCTACTAATCCCCCAACAAGTTCTTCTACTAATCCACCACCAAGTTCTTCTACTAATCCACCACCAACAAGTTCTTCTACTAATCCACCAACAAATTCCTCTACTAATCCACCACCAAATTCTTCTACTAATCCACCACCAAGTTCTTCTACTAATCCACCACCAACAAGTTCTTCTACTAATCCACCACCAGCAAGTTCCTCTACTAATCCACCACTAACAAGTTCTCCTGCTAATCCACGACCAACAAATCCTAAAGGTAATTCATCACTAGGAAGTCCTCCTGCCCATACATCCCATCCAACAAGTTCTCCAGTCAATCCATTTCCACCAACATGTTCTCCTACTAATCCACCACCAACAAATTCTTCTACTAATCCACCACCAACAAATTCTCCTACTAATCCACCACTAAGTCCTCCTTCAACTAATCCATCACCAAAGGCTCCTCCAACCAATCCTTTACCACTCATAAATTCTCCTACCATCGCACCCAAATTGCCACTACCACCTTTTTTATCAGCTTCATGTTTTTCCCCACCAGTTACATGCTCTGAATTGTTATGGTCCTTATGCTTCTTGTTGGGATGCTTGCTCCCTCCTAATATTTCACTTAAACCACCAATTTTCTTGTCTTTCGATTTTTTGCTATTCTCTGCACTGACTATACCACCAGCCAAGTTAGAATCACTTCCTATTGCAGTATTGTCTCCAGACATAACCCAGTTGGCAGACTTAACATTTCCAGTTCCACCATCAGATGAAAACCAACTTCCACCAGGTTCACCTTTGAAATTAACTTGATTTAATCCATTGCCAAAGTCACCTTCCCAATTTTCCCAACTACCAACTAATTCAGCAGCACCATCACCAGAAAAACTTTTTACTTTATCAGCTACAATCCAACTAACGTCTGGTTTTGTAGCTTCATAATTAACTTTTTTCCATTTAATGTCAGACATTATTTCTGCATCTTTCGTGTTGTCTGGTATGCTCCAACTACCAGCTCCAGAATTGCCCCAAACAGACTTTGCTCCATCATTGATGTGGTCAGATGTACTCCAGCCATTGGTTACTCCAGATTTGGTCAAAGTAGAACTTGGTGCCCCTCCAAACAGACTAGTGGATTTGCCTACAGTATAATAAACAAATAAGTGCCACTGTTAATTAATTTTAATATTTACATGTATAATACATTTGCTGATATATCTGTTCAAATAAAATTAACGATGAAAATATTCATTGCTGGTATAAATATTATTATTAAATAAACAAGTTTAATTGTTTCTCCTGTTTTAAGTCATATTCATGGGGCTGTCAAATGACGACAGACCCTTCTGAGAAAGAAGCTGATCAGCTTAAGTTTGCTTTTTTGAATACCCCAGCAATCAGCTGGTATCACCAGAAGACATCGCGACCAACAAAACACTGTTACATGGCGGGCCATTCGGATGAATGGGTCTTCCAGAGATGGAGCTGCTGATACTCAGCAGATTTCCACAATGGTGATCCATAGGGCAGATGGCTGGGGTTTTCCTAATGTGACAACTTTTGTAAGTAAAACATAACTGTCACATGACAGTGGTACTGTAATTGTTGACTATTTAGCTGATCCTGCATATTACAGACTGACATAATTTTTGTTAATAGGGTTAAAAATAAATTACTAGAAGCGCTCTTCCTGGGACTCCAGCTCTGATCCTAACATCACTGTCCAAATATGGACATAGATGTCAGGGAAAACCCAGAGCCGGAGTCCCGGGCAGAGTGCTACTAGCGCTCTGCTCTGGGGAAGCCCGTCACATCCCTGTCCATATATGGACAGTGATGTCAGAGGCTTCCCCAGAGTCCTGGAGCAGAGCCTATACCAGCGCTCTGCCCGGACCTCCAGCTCTATGGAAGCCTCTGACATCACTGTCCATATATGGACAGTGATGTCAGAGGATTCCACAGAGTCCCGGAGCAGAGACTATACTAGCGCTCTGCCCGGTACTCCAGCTCTGGGGAAGCACCTGACAAAACTGTCCATATATGGACAGTGATGTCAGGGGATGCCATAGAGTCCCAGAGCATAGCCGCTTCTAGCACTCTGATGCTCCTAATTCGGCCTGCTTTCTCCTCTCCCGAGGGAGCTACGGTGTCCCGCGGACCACAGATGACAGCCATGGGGCCCGAATGCGGCCCCCAGTCTGTGTTTGAGACCCATGGCCTACAGCAACCGATCACAGTGCGGCTTTCCTTTTTCTAGAACAGTTTAAAAACTGTAAGCTGAACTCTAATTGGATGCTATAGGCCACAACAACAGATTTTCTCTAGGCAGATTTTCTGAATCTGTCCCATTATGTTTGAGGATTTTTTGATATAATATATCTAAAAACGTTGTCTAATGGTGTAGGTTTAGCAGTTATTATTGGTGGGGTCCATGAGCTGATCCCCCAACATATTATGCCCCTTTAGCTTAACTTGGATATGCTTTCTCTTTCGTAACTCCTATTGACATCAATGGAGCTGTAATGCCCTAATGGTGCAAAGGCAAAGGAAGCCAGAGGTGCATGCCACTCTAAAATATAGCTGTACAAGAGTGTCAGACATCAGCCATTCATCATATGCAGTGCTCTTAAATAATATTACTTCTAGAATTCGGAAGGCAGCGCTAGTATAATATTCCCTTACCTGCACCCCAGGGGGACATTCCTTCAGCATGAAATATTTTTGCTGCAGGTCTTGCAAATACAACATTATGAGACAGAAAGGCAAAGCTGCAAAGAAGCAGCATTTTCCAGAAGAACGACATCCTTTAGCACTGCAAATAAGTTAATATTATGTTATGTTATTTTAGCTCTATATAAAGTACTAATAAATGATGCACACAATAGATTTTAATCACCCTCATTTGCAAAATGCTGTTAAATAAGGTGGAATAAAATAGAACAACCTGGCCCGACTGTATTAAATGCTATGACCAACTATTCCGGCTTTAATGTTAGAAAGGTTTACAAAATACATATAATAATTAGATGATATACATATATATATATATATATATATATATATATATATATATATATAAAGATGTAGAGCGCAGTAACGGCACCAGGACTTCAAGGTAGATGATCTACCTTGAAGTCCTGGTGCCGTTACTGCGCTCTACATCTTTCTCTATTGGATTTTGGGGAATTGATTCACCCCCAGGTAACGAGCACATGGCCTGATTTGTTGTAGCATTGGAGTGCTGTGTTCATCTACACTGGACTGTATATATATATATATATATATATATATATATATATAATGTATTTTGCATTACTTATATCTGGCCCCGTGAAAGAAGGAACGTTTACCTGTAAATTATATGTCTTCGATTATAGTATGCCATAAACGTTTCTTGAAAGATTTATACTAATCGATGACTATATTTAACAGCCCTGTTAAACTGATTAAAAATGATCAATCACTCACCTCTTCTGACATTTGATTTGGTAAATACTTGTTTTCCCCATAATATAACAGTTCTGGAGCATATTTTCTTAGAACTGTACAGTTCCTCTGTTATTCCAACTACAAATTTATAAATCAATTGACAACTGGGTATTACCAAGTATGGTGTGTGTCTTCCCACACTCTGACACTGTCCAATGGGTGCTCACAGTCTCAGACTTTGTCGCGACACACGCTATTGACAAGGGGAATGGTAACACCCAGTTGTAAGCTTATTCCTACTTTTCTAGGGGGAATAATTAAGGAACGGCACATCACAAAGTTATAAGAAAAGATGCTCCAGAATTGTGATTTTCCGGGGAATATATCTATTTACTAAAAGAGCCAGGAGAGCTTACAGGTCCTCTTTTAAGGGGTTTTCCCATGAGGGACATTTAGGACATATCCACTAAATGTCAGACAGACTTGGGTCCCACATGTGGAACCCGCACCTATCTCTAGAGCAGGACCCCCTAATCCCCGTTCTACCTTTTTCTGCTCTCGCTGGCTCCCGGCCACTTCCTGGTTATATGGTCGGGAGTTTCGAAAACAGCGTAGCTTGCTGAGCTACGCTGTTTTTGTAAGTTCCATAGTAGTGAATTGCAGTTACGGAAGCAGCGTAGCATGCGAGCTATGCTGTGTACGTCACTACCATTCAGTTCTACGGGACTTATGAAAACAGTGTAGATTAGCGAGCTACACTGTGTCCTAATTCATTGTCAGAATTCACCTGCTTCTGCCGCAACACAGAGCTGCAGAACTGGGTTTAGGGGGCCCTGTTCTAGAGGTAGGTAGAGGTCCTAGAGGTGGGACCCGCATCTATCTGACATTTATGACATATCCTGTGGATATTTCATAAATGTCCTTCATGGGAAAACCCCTTTAAGAGTGAATGTGTTATTATACAATATTATGAGACAAAATGGCAAAGCTGCAAATAAGCAGCATTTTCCAAAAGAACGCCATCCTTTAGATAGATAGATAGATAGATAGATAGATAGATAGATAGATAGATAGATAGATAGATAGATAGATAGATAGATAGATAGATAGATAGATAGATGATAGATAGATAGATAGATAGATAGATAGATAGATAGATAGATAGATAGATAGATAAAATTGTATTTAAGGGTGTTTTAATTATGTGCTTCCAAGTAACCAGGTGATATTCACTTTAATGGTAAAAATCTGAAGAATGGACATTTTTGGGAAGGTATGACCAAAAACATACTGAGAACAATTATGCATTTTTTTACATTGGATATAAACACAGAAAAAGATTGAACCTTGTTTACCATATAGCAAAATAAATCAATAGAATCAATACTAATGATACTTTTAACTAAAGTAACAAAAAACAGTCCTCTATAGTTGATTTAGGATTACATGCAAAACTGACCCTATAGTCCCAAAAATGACTAAACAGCGCTGGACTTTGCACCCATAAGACTAGGCTTCCACATGTACTCAATAGCAGATAATTTATCATATAAGAACAGTATCTTACCTTGCTCAGTCTTGGAGTGGTAAGTTCTTCTAAATTACCAAGAAATCTTGTTTCCTCCTTCCTACTCCACTGAAGATGCAGCAATAGAATGTTCCTTTTATACTGATAGATTGATAGGGCTTTCATACAAATAATCCCAATTGATGACAGAGTAGATTATGTAAAGGACGCAGAATTCTACTTTGTATGGTGTCCAAGGTAAATAGTAAGAAAGTGTCAAGAATTTGGATCGCCAAGTGTTTGCGCTTCCAATTAAATAATTTAATATATTGAACCAATTGATGAATATGCTTACACGTATGTGATTCTGAGTAACAATTGTATTTATGAGAGTAATAAATGATAAGAAATGACACATGCCATAAGTACGCTACTTATACCTCATAGCAGCTAGCCACCAAGGTGGTCCTTAATAGCAGCGGAGTGCTCTATGGGTTGCTAAAGATTGAGGCTTTGAGTGGATATGAAGCCAACCTCCATCTCCTTTCCTATGAACTGGTCTAGAATACATGAAAGGGCCTCGGTCTGCTAGAGTGGGAACCAGAGTGGCTTTCCATTCTGGTTCAAAGAAGGCGCCTCCTGAATGGTGAGCTCTTCTATGATGTCCATATGCCCTAATAGGGCATATTGACAGGGTGGTCTTTAGAAAATCCTGATCTGTCTATTTTCGTAAATACTTGTATTCCCCATTTTATAACAATTGTGTAGCATCTTTTCTTAGAAATTTTTGTGGAGCCATTCCTCTGTTATTCATCTTAGAAGTGTATCAATACATTGACAACTGGGGGTTACCAGTTTGGGGTGTGTCCCCACACTGTCTGACATTGTCCAATCAGTGCTAAGAGTCTCAGACTGTGTAGGGACAGGCCCCTTTAAAAAGGTGAATAGGACACCCAGTTGTCCATTTATTTATACATTTCCAGGAGAAATAGCAGAGCAATGGCACAGTGCAGAGCTTTGTGAAATGATGCTTCAGGATTATTATTTCATGGGTAATACAAGTATTTAATAATAACAGACATGTTAGGAGAGCTGACAGGTTCTCTTTAAAAGACAAACCCTTTACATGTGGCTGTCACAATACTATTCATTTCAAGTTAGCTGTTAAAATGGTTAAACCAAAAAGTCTGCCCATTTGTTCGGAGTGGATCACATTTAAAGCATGAAGCTTGTTTGAGACCTTTCTGAAAATAAGGAAATATGGATTTTGCCACAACTGAACTTTAATCAACTAGACTGACACAACAAAAAAATCCCTCTGCACATGCCTCTTACCCTTTCAAGAATCAGTGAAAATAAAATTGTAATTGTTTGCGACAGAACATATCTGGAACTTACGTTGTGAGATGTGCAACCAATTAGCATTAGGGTATGTTCACACTCTGTGTTTTCAGTTATTTTTCGGGGCGTAAACATCTCGAAATAAAATATGCCTGAAAAGATGGTAGCTAAAGCCCTACAAACTTCTGCCCATTGTATTCAATGGGAAAACGGCGTTTCGTTTAGATAGAGCGTTTTTTTACACCACCGTTTAAAAAATTACGCATAAAAAACGCTGCGTAAAAAGAAGGATCATGTCACTTCTTGAGCCGTTTTTGGAGCTGTTTTTCATTGTGTCAATAGAAAAACAGCTCCAAAAACGGTTCAAAAAAATGGCTCAAAAACTTTTCCGCTTCAAAAACGGCTGAAAATCATAGACTGTTTTCTCTGAAAACAGCTCGGTAATTTTCAGCCGTTTTTACTTGAGCGTGTGAACATACCCTTATCATATGGGTGCTGTTTGGATCAAAATCATAATCTACATCCTGTGGTCAGACACTATATGAACAAAAGTATTGGGACACCTACACATTACACTTACAGGAGCTTTTTTGACAACCTATTATAAATCCATAGGCATTGATATAGAATTAATATGCAGCTAAAACAACTTCCTCTACGAGATTTTGGGGCTTTTCTGTTGGAATTTTGCTCAATCATCCAGAAGAGCATTCTAGTTTATTCCTAAGATGTTTGATGGGGCTGAGGTAAGGGTTCTGTGCAGCCAGTCAAGTTCTTCCACACCCAACTACGTCTTTATGGACCTTGATCTTGCTTTGGGCACAGTCATGCTTGAACAGAAAATGGCCTTCCCCTAACTGTTCCCAACAAGTTAAAGCATACAATTGTTCAAAATGTCTTGGTGCGCTAAAACATTGGGATTTTCCTTCACTGGTACAAAGGGGCAACCCCTGAAACATAACCCCATATCATTATCCCGCCTCAACCAAATTTTACAGTTGGCAAATTGAAGTCAGGCAGGTAACGTTTTCCTGTCATTCACCAAGCCCAGACTCATCCATCAGACTGCCAGATAGAGAAGCATGATTCATCTCCACAGAACATGTTTACACTGCTCCCGAGTCCAGTAGCGGTGCACTTTACACCATTGGCATTGTGCTTGGGGATGTAAGACTTTTATGCAGCTGCTCGGCCATGGAAACCCAGGTCATGAAGCTGCCGGCGCACAGTTGTTGTGCTGATGTTAATGCCAGATGGGGTTTGGAAATCTCCAGTTATTGAGTCAGCAGAGTGTTGGCGACGTTATGCACTATGTGCCTCTGTACTCAGCGACCCCACTCGGGCTGGTCATGATCCAGCTGTTGTGGTCCATGTGGGAACCAACGACAGAATAAATGGTAAGTGGAGGATCCTTAAGAATAATTTTAAAGAAAAGGACCTCCAAGGTAGTATTCTCATGAATACTGCCTGTGCCGTGCGCATCACAGGAAAGACAGCGGGAGCTTAGGGAGTTAAATCCATGGCTTAACACTTTACAAAGCATTAGTGAGGCCTCATCTACAATATGCAGTTCAGTTTTGGGCTCCAGTTCATAGAAAGGATGCCCTGGAGTTGGAAAAAAATACAAAGAAGAGCAACAAAGCTAATAAGGGGCATGGAGAATCTAAGTTATGAGGAAAGATTAAAAGAACTAAACCTATTTATCCTTGAAAAGAGACAACTAAGGGGGGACATGATTCATTTATATAAATATAGTAATGGCACATACAAAAATATGGTGAAATCCTGTTCCATGTAAAACCCCCTCAAAAAACAAGGGGGCACTCCCTCCATCTGGAGAAATAAAGGTTCAACCTGCAGAGGCGACAAGCCTTCTTTACTGTGAGAACTGTGAATCTATGGAATAGTCACCGCAGGAGCTGGTCACAGCAGGGACAGTAGGAGGCTTTAAAAAAGGGAATTTTGCTAATATATATACAACCACGCACATTACACTTTACTAATATCATGTATTAGATATATACTATGAGGAATTATATAGCAAATCACTGTATTATACTCTCCTTTTTTCTTTTTCTGTGTTTTTGCTTCATTCTTATGTCGTACATCAAAGAAACTTTTTAACGCTGTGTGTGCTTTGGCTCTATCTATGCTTCACCGTTGAAAGGCTATACAAATGAACATGGTTTTTGTTTCTAGATAAATTTTTCTTTTTATCAGTTTTTCATGTATTAATTGATTTTCACGTAGTGGGTGATCGGTAAATTTATACCAACTACATTGGCTTCTATTATACATATACATGAAGTATATATATGACTTACCTTAAACCTGTTCAGTATTAAGAGGGTCACTCCTCTTCTCATGTCTTTCGCTAATCACAAGTGTTCAAGCCTCGTCCCGTCCTAATTATCGACGGTGCATATAGATGAGACAGGCACACACGGCCATTATATTTTTGCCATGAATAAGAACACTGTCCGTGTTCGAAACGCGTAGGCTCAGGCGCTCGCCCGCATCATCTACCACCTTGAGACTGCGTCTCTGTTTCATTTTTAACATTACTTGTTTACCAATAAAAGTGGGATCGGAGTATCCCTTTTAAATCCGTCACCTCGTGGCTGAGCTGCTGTGGTTCCTAAATGCTTCCACTTTGCAATAATATCACTTACAGCTGATGGTGGAAATTCTAGGTAGTAAGAAATTTCACGAACTGACGTGTGGCATCTTATTACAGTAACAAACTGGAATTCAGTGACCTCTTTACAACGACCCATTCTTTCACAATTGTTTGTAAAGGCGACTGCATGGCGTGGTGCTGGATTTTATACACCTGTGGCAATAGGGCTGAATGTAACACCTGAAATCAATGATTAAGACGTGTGTCCCAATACCTTTGTCCATATAGTGTATGCTAATAACAGCAGTTATGGTATGGACATTGATGTGGGTGATGATTTTCAGTAACACTATCCTATGACAACACTAATCGGCAGTGCCATATGGCCAAAAGTGTTTAAATCAAGATCAGCACTTCTTACAAGAAGCTTGCAACTTTAAAAACTATTTACTTCTTATACAAAATTATCATATACCGTATTTTTCATAAATAGAAAACAAACTAAAGGGTCTTTTATGTGTACTGTTCTATAGATCTTCTTTAAGGCAGAAAAACAAGTCTACACTAACCGCTGTATCTCATGTGCCCATGCATTTTCCTAGTATGTACCCCTGTTTCGGAAGTATATATGCAGGCTAAATTATAAGCGATTTCTATTATCTGCAATTCTCAGTAGTAGAATGCAAACGAGAATTCTCTGAAACAATAGTAAAGCAACCACAGTGTTATCAAAGTCCCTGTGGTTTCATGTTGTAACTTTTCAATATCTAAAGTCCTACATTTTCCAAGCACTAATAGCTATTTTGCTAGAAAGAGAATATATATGGGATCTGAAGATGATTTAACATTTTAATACAGTATTTCACAACCATAGTTTCCTAGAACATTTGGGTACCTTGGAACCAGATCAGCAGGATTACCAACCATCAGCAAATTCACAGATAGTCTATAAAAATAGGTGACTTGTGTCAATGGAACAGAATATGTATCTGATATCCTGTGATGTTGAATCGTTGTACACGTGTATTGACCATGAGTTGGGGCTACGTGCCAACTTGTACTTCTTGCATTTATATAATCAGGATCTCAAACTGGTACATTTCCTGACAACCCTCATGCGTTTTGTCCTTGAATACAATCATTTTGTGTTTAGAGATAAATGCTATTTACAACTGCGAGGCACTGCCATGGGTACCGCCTGTGCTCCATCCTATGCAAACTTGTTCCTAGGTCTTTGGGAACAAGCGTGTGTACAGGAAGCGATGGACATGGTCTCTGGATGCGTGGTGACATGTATGCGATTCATCGACAGTGTCCTTTTCATGTGGCAGTGGACACGTGTGGAATTGGATCACTTCATAACAATCCCCAATGGGAACCAGTGTGATTAGTCAGGAAGTGATGCAATTTTTGGATATCAAAATCACTGTGAACAGTACGGGTAGGTTGAGTACGACTATCTTTCGGAAAGAAACATATGTCATTGCTATTTTGCATGCATCATCCTTTCATCCCTCACACACTATATGTGTCATTCCAACAGGCCTGAGGGCAAAAATGGTATGTGATTCTCAATTCAAATTTGAGGACAAGGCGTATCAATTGAGAAATCACTGTTTACGGTGAGTGTACCACAAATGAGACATTGAAAAGGGATATCAAGAAGCAAGAACCATTGATTGGAATATCCTTCTAACTCAACACAAACAAAGAACTCCCGATAACATCGTAAGGCTTATCACGATTTATAATACACAGTGGCAGAGATGAGGGATATTCTGGCTCACTTCTGGCCAATTCTGTTGACTGATCCGGATCTTAAGAGATGTTTATCCATCAAACCCTAATTAATGGCCAAAAGAAGCAAAACTCTGAGTGACCATCTAGTTATGAGCCATTATAATGCTCCTAAACCTAATACCTATATATATGGGTCTAAGGGACCAGTTTGGGGCTTATTTCATTTTGGTCATTGTTATATTTGTAACCTGATGATTAAAACTGATACATTCTATGATTCTGATAACCAAAAATGCCTTAAAATCGTGCATTTTATTGATTGTAGCACCTCAGGTGTTGTGTACATGGCTACATGTCCCTGTGGTCTCTCTTATGTAGGGATGATCACTAGGGAAATAAGAATCAGAATTCAGGAACATGTAAGAGATATAAATAAAAACAAGAACAATTGACTGCGAGGGTTGGGATAAACTAAATACACTAAAACCTATTCCTAAGCATTTCCGTGAACATCGAAACAACAGATGGCAAGATTTGAGAGTACGTGGTATAGATAAAAATCATCATTGGATCTCGGGTGGTGATGCTTTCCAAAAATTGGAACGCATAGAGGGTAAATGGATAACAAAATTAAGGACCATTTCTCCATTAGGCCTTAACGAAAAAACGTCCTTTGCATCATTTCTATAATGGTGGGTTCCTGTAGCATTAGTATTTTTAATCTTATAGTATAAGTGGCGGGTGCGGCTTTGGGGCTTATATAGCGGATTTGGATGGCATTTTCACCTCTTGTTTTTTAGGTTATCAGTTGAATTTTGTGTGATCTCTTGCTTTATTATGTTTTTGGCTATAGGATTGGCGCTTCTATGTCATTTATTGACTGGTCCTGTTCTGAAGTGGTTCCACTAAATGTGCAATGGAGGGTTCTTTCTGGTTCGGAACACACTTAAGCGATACATTTTTTATTGTTGTCGTAAGGTCTTTTGTTCATTTTTTTATATTTTTTCAGATCAATTTAGGTGTATTTGATGTATACATACATAGCACTATGCACTTTAACCCCTTCCCGCTCAATGACGTACTATTCTGTCATGCTGAGTGCATCATTTGCGCTCAGTGACCTAATAGTACATCATGGGAGTAACCGCCATTCAAGCCCCCCTCCCAGAAAATACAGGAGCTGTGACACCTGCTTTCACGTACAGAAGTTGTTGCAGTTCAATAGCGGTCGCAGCTAGAACATCATTGATGTCTCATGACGTCATCGAGGGTGCAGATGGTTGCTATGGCCTAACAATGGCCTCCGGGAAGCCTAGTACATTCTGACAAAGGCAGGACCCACTATGCTTGCTGTCAGCGAGTAGCTGAAAGCTCTAATACATTGCACTACGTATGTAGTGCAGTGTATTAGAATAGCGATCAGGGCTTCATGCCTTCAAGTACTCTAGTGATAAAGTGAAAAAAGTAAAAATTGCCCTTTTTGTCTTGTCAAGTCCTTTATTATTAAAAAAAAACAAAAAAAACTATAACGGCCTGAACTACAAATGTATTTGTAAACGCCATAAAAAAAAACATATTAATAAACCATACCAGAATCACTACTAATCAAAACTACAGTTCATTACGCAAAAAACAAGCCTTCACACAGCTTTCTTGATGGAAAAATAAAAAAAAGTTATGGCTCTTAGAATATGGCAACACAAAAAGTAAATGATTGTTTTAAAAATTCATTTTATTGTGCAAACGCCATATAACTTCAAAAAAGTATTTACCATATACATATGGTATCGCCGTAATCGCATTGACCCGCAAATAAAGTGAATGTCATTTATAGCGCACAGTGAATGCAGTAAAAAGAAATTATAAAAAAACAATAGTTGAATTGCTGTTTTTTTAGTAACCATGCCTCTTAAAAAATAGAATAAAAACTGATCAATAAGTTGCATGTACCCCAAATTGTTACCAATGAAAAAGACAGATTGTCCCACAACAAATAAGCCCTCGCACAGCTCTGTGGAAAAAATATAGCGCCGCAAAATGTGCAAAATATGTTCCAAAAGGGGGATAAGATCGGGCACCATTTATCAGTGCGACACTGGGCACACATCTGCAGATTATTATTTATTTACCCCATTATTATACCCTCTTATACCCTGATGTAGTCCGCACATCTTACATATGCCCTGATGTATTCTGCACAGCTTACATATACCCCTATGTACTCCACACAGTTTACATATACCCTGATGTACTCCGCACAGCTTACATATGACCCCACATTATAAACTGAAATACCAGTAAAACCCCAAACAGAACTACTACCAAGGAAAATCCACACTCCAAAAGCCAAATGGCGCTCCCTCCCTTCTGAGCCCTACAGCATGCCCAAACAGCAGTTTACTACAACATATAGAGAGAGGGCAAAAACCACGGCGCCACTTGGTGTGGATCAAAGGAGGTGTAGGTGAGAAATAAAAATAATAAATGCTCACCGTGAGGTTAGAGGAGTTGAATGTAGAAATCCACGTATTAGCTGCTGCCAGATCCGATACCGGTTGCCGAGGTAACCGCTTGATTGTGATGAGTGCAGAGGAAATAAAATTAGGATCTATGTTGGCGCTGCTGCGTGGTGTAGAAAGGATGAAGATCCAAAAGCCAGATAAAAGTAAAATGATTTATTGCTATGCAACGCGTTTCAACGCCGAACTGGCGTTTTCATCAGGCATGGGGAACATAAAAGAAAGGGCATGTATTTATACAGAAGAACAAGTCATCTGATTTGGGGCAGTTCAGACTGGGTAATTAGGTAAAAAACCGCCAAAAAGACATCAGGAAGGGGGGGGGGTCGGGGGGGGGGGGGAGGAGGGGGTTCAAAGTTCAAAGTTACATTTTATTATAATAACATTTGTTGGTGTTAAAACATATATACACAGTAGAATAAATTAAATAAACAAAGAGACGAGCTGTCATAATAAGGAGTTCTCTTTATGATGTGTCGGTGTGGAAAGGACGGCTGAAAGGATTTTGTTTGCGGGGGACGGCAAAATTTTATTGTTATCAAAAGGTATAGGGAAGGAGTGGGAGGTGAGCAAGTATTAACTAGATACATATTCGTTTGCTTGTTTATTTGTTTTTATTAATGTAAGGTGTTGTGACATTGACATATACGTGTTTTGCGTGTATGAATGAACGTTGTTGTCTGTTGCCAAGGAGACCGCCTGTATTACGGTGGCCGACGCGGTCCAAAACGAGATGGAACGCACGGTGAACCGCAAAACGCCAAAGAACGCCGGACTGTGCTGCAGGGGAAATTTGATGAAGAATGGAGAGAAGGCGAAAAAGAAGGGGGAGGTTGAGGTAAGTATAAATGAAGTACAAGTAATGAAGTAAGGATTTTATTATAGAAACGGCAATGCTATGTGTAGTGATTATTTTATTTTATTTTTTGTTTTGTGTTTTCGTTTTGTGATTAGTTCATTTGGGAGATCATTTGAAAAATCGGAATAGTTCTGGAGGGTAAGAGTGGTAGGGATTGATTTTGCTGAGGCAATAATCGAATTTATTTGGAGTGAAAGTGAAAGGTTGGTTTTAATTGAATTTTGGGTTTGTTTTAGAGGAAAAATCCGGGATTAGTGGCGTATTATGGTTTTTTGAAAAACAACACAACCACAAATGCAGAACGGATGGTTGTCTAGTTGTCGAATTTTAGAGGGAAATGAGGGAGTGAGAAATTATCTCATATTTCCGTATAGGGGCTATTTAATTGAGATACGTAGATTGATGGATATTGAGTTCAGGTATATGTTTATTGGTGGGATCCAGAGGTAATTTTAATGATTGGGATTGGTTCAGTATTTAGTCTAGGGATGACTCTGTAATGTCGTTTAGACCCAGTGGGTGTAATGTGTTCATTTTAAAAATCCAATAGTTTTCCTTTTGTTTGAGTTTGTTGAATCTGTTCGGGACATCGGGATGGATGTATTCAATGGGTGTGATTGTGATTTTGTTGAAATCCCGCTCATGTGTCAGAGAGAAGTGACGGGATACACTGTGTTTAAGATATCCAGTGTTGATACTGAACCGATGATTGTTAATTCGGGTTCTTAGGCATTGAGTGGTTCTGCCAATGTACTGTAGTTTACATGGGCACTCTAGGAGGTATATGACATATGTGGTGCCGCAGTTAAGGAGAGTTTGGATGGTGAAGGTTTCATTGGTAACGGTGGAGGTGTATGTGTATTTTTTGTGGCTTATGGTGTTGCAGCAGAGGCAGCGTGGGTGTCCACATTTGTAGGAACCTTTGAGGTTCGAAAGAAAATTTGTGTGTGTTGCTATATGTTTCTTTGTTCTACTGGGAGCCAGGATATTTTTGAGGGTTAGGGAACGTCTAAATGTGATGTTTGGTTGGTCTGGTAGCGTGTCCTTTAGGTGCGGATCGTTTTTTAGAATGTGCCAATGTTTGGAGAGAATATCCCTAATTGTTTTATTGCCTCTATTATAAGTGGTGATGAAATTGTGCTTGCTCTGGACGGATATGGGTATCTTGAGGGAGGGGGTTAGACAGGATTTTTGTGTAAGTTCTGAAGCTCGTGATTTTGCGCCATTAATAAGGTTTATGGGAAAATGTTTGTCTTTAAATCTTTTTTCTAAAATTAGGCACTCCTTGTTGAAGTCTTTATTGGTGCTGCAATTTTTCCTTATCCTACTGAATTGACCAAAAGGAATATTTGTAAGCCATGGGCGGTAGTGGGCGCTTCTAAAATCGATGTAACTGTTCACGTCTACTAGTTTAAAATGTGTTTTTGTTGTAAATTGGTTGCTATGGTTATCATAGTTGATGGTAAGGTCTAGGAAATCTATAGAGGTAGGGGAGAAGGTATGTGTGAATGATAGGCCGTAGTTATTGTTATTCAACGTTTCAATGAAGCCAGTAGCTTCCTCCTCAGTGCCTTTCCATACTATAAACAGGTCATCGATGTATCTTTTATATAGCATTATGTTATTTTTATAGTGGTGTTCGCCATGAATGTGTGTTTTTTCGAAGGAGCCCATGTATAAGTTGGCATAGGAGGGTGCGAAGCGGGTGCCCATAGCACAGCCTTTGATTTGGTGGTAGAAGCTACTGTTGAAGCTGAAAATGTTGTGTTTGAGAATGAATTCGATGCAATTGGAGAGGAAATCTGCTTGGGGTTCGGGAATTGAGTCGATGGATGAGAGGAAGGAATGGATTACTTCTAAGCCTTTGTTATGGGGGATGTTGCTATAAAGTGCCGTGACGTCTGCTGTTAGAAAACTGATTGGGGATGTTGAGGGGTCAAACTTTAGGTCATTTAGGTCTCTGATTAGCTGTGTGGAATCCTTGAGGTGGGAAGGTAAGGTGAGAACAATGGGTTGGAGGTGGAGGTCAATGAAATGTGAAAGGTTACTTGTGAGGGAGTCGATTCCCGAAATGATGGGGCGTCCGGGCGGATTGATTAAGGATTTATGAATTTTTGGTAGGTGGTAGATGAAGGGCATATTTGGAAAGGTGACAGTTAAAAAGCGCTTCTCCTTTTTATTTATTAGTCCTAATTTAGCAGCTGGCTCAATAAGGTCTTTGTATTCTTGTGTGTAAGTGGATAGTGGGTTGGAGGTGAGTTTTCTGTAGAAAGAGGTGTCGCTGAGGATCCTCAAGGTTTCATCGAAATATTGGTTCCTATCAAGGATGACTATACCCCCCCCCTTTGTCGGCTGGGCGAATAATAATTTCCTGATTTTTTTGAAGATGTTTCATAGCTCTTCTTTCATGGGTAGTCAGGTTGTCAATATAGTGGGATGGTAGGTCTAGTGACCTGAACTCGTTACTAACCAGGGATGAGAAGGTTTCTACCATTGGGCCCTGGTGGTGGGTCGGGTAAAAGTTGGATTTGGGATGGACTTCCACTGGGATGGCATTGAGGGTGGGAGAATTTGCAGATGGTTCAGTGGTTGGGCCTGGTGTAGCGGTGGATTTGATCATGGCGAAGTGTCTGGTGAGAGTGAGTTTTCTTATGAACCTGTTAAGGTCCATAAAAAGTTCAAAAGTGTCAATTGATGCTGTGGGGCAGAAAGAGAGGCCTCTATTCAGAAGGCTGAGCTCAGAACTATTTAAGATGTGTGATGACAGATTGAATAATTTTACTGTTGGACCAGGTTCCTCTTTTTGTTGTGTGATGGATGTTGGTTTGGTGCGTTTGATGCCTCCTCTCCGTCCTCTAGGTCTATGTCTAGTTTTCTTTTGGTCGAAATTTTTTGGATTTTTGGGAAGAAATGGGTTATGGTCTGGGCTTTGGGGCTCATGATATATGGGATCAAAAGCTCTTTGCTTACCACAGTGGGGGTTAACGGGGGTCGGACTAACTGGGAGGGTAGTCCTAAAAAAGACGTCGTTGCGTAGGTAAAATCTAGAGCGGACGTGGCCAGATCTAGATTAGGGTTTGTGGACCCCTTGGTGGTGTTGTAGTCAAGAGGCGGGCTGTGGAAAAGGTCTTCGGGTGAAGTTGGGTTGGTGAAGTAGGGTGTGTTGTGTACTGATAATTGGAGTAGGGATGAGAGATTGTTGTCGTCCTCCTCATCGACAAAGTCAGTGGAGTCGTTGGTCAGGGATACGGGGGAATGAGTGATGGAGGGTGGGGGGACTTCCATGGATTGAGAGGTAGAAGGTAACCGAGATAAATGAAGGGCTAGGTCAGAGGATTTGAAGGCATTCATTGGTACTCTGGGGCTGAATGGTCTATGCGAGGGGAGGTAGTGGGGTTGTGGAAGGGGGTTCCGAGTGGGGGAAGGAACTGTGTCATGACAGATGGATTTGGGGATCGGTAGTGGAGTGTTAGTTCTCGATGGGTGGTTAAGGGTTTCTGAAAGAATTCTCGGTATTCTTTGGGGAGTTCTAATGGTGGGTCTGGACTTGGAGCTGTTCCTGAAAGATCGGCTGTAGGTCATGACCCGTGGGGTTGCGAGAATGGGTTTGCTCAAAATGTTCCTATTTTGGGTGTTGACATGGTCAGGTGGGATGGTGTCATGGTGGGGGACAGGTAGGATGTTGGATTTCCAGTCACCTGCAGGGTTGGTAGCATAGTCTGCCTGATCTCTTTTTAGTTTTTTAACTTTTCTTAGAATGAGATCTTTTTCATAAGCGATCAATCTTCTGCTGGTGGATTCTTCTAGTTTGGAGAAATCACAGTGATCGCTAAAGTGTAATAATTGCTCCTTGATCATGAGGATGTCCGAGAGAAGGGCATTGCTAAGCGTTGTGCGTTTGGTGTGCAGTCTTTCTAGGAAACCTAGATGGCATATATCTATAAAAGACTTCCAGTCAGTGCTGAAAGTAGGGTCTGTGGGATAAGGGTTGGTGATTAGCAACCTTAGACCTCTAGGAGTGATGTTGCTAGACATATACAGTGACAAAAATTGACAGTCAATGTTCTGCAGAGCTTCCTTTTTCAGGAGGTCTTCCAAGGATAGGTATAAGTTAGTCATCTTTTGGGTTTCAGCAGCTGATGAGCTGTTACTTGCCACATGAGGGAGTCTTGGCAGTGTGACGGTCCCGATGGATTCAAGGATGAGTTGTTCACGTAGTAGGTTCCTTTCAATGGTGAAATCCAACATGCTTGTAAGATGTAGCAGGAAGTTGTGGTAGATCCAAAGCAGCGGCTGCCAGTGGGGGAGTCAGCTTTCCAGCCAAAGGATTGGTGGTAGGGTGCTCCCTGTATCGGAGTATCAGCCTTGTGGAGCGGATAGGTCCGATCTGAAGTAGAGAGAGGGCAAAAACCACGGCGCCACTTGGTGTGGATCAAAGGAGGTGTAGGTGAGAAATAAAAATAATAAATGCTCACCGTGAGGTTAGAGGAGTTGAATGTAGAAATCCACGTATTAGCTGCTGCCAGATCCGATACCGGTTGCCGAGGTAACCGCTTGATTGTGATGAGTGCAGAGGAAATAAAATTAGGATCTATGTTGGCGCTGCTGCGTGGTGTAGAAAGGATGAAGATCCAAAAGCCAGATAAAAGTAAAATGATTTATTGCTATGCAACGCGTTTCAACGCCGAACTGGCGTTTTCATCAGGCATGGGGAACATAAAAGAAAGGGCATGTATTTATACAGAAGAACAAGTCATCTGATTTGGGGCAGTTCAGACTGGGTAATTAGGTAAAAAACCGCCAAAAAGACATCAGGAAGGGGGGGGGGGGTCGGGGGGGGGGGGAGGAGGGGGTTCAAAGTTCAAAGTTACATTTTATTATAATAACATTTGTTGGTGTTAAAACATATATACACATAGAATAAATTAAATAAACAAAGAGACGAGCTGTCATAATAAGGAGTTCTCTTTATGATGTGTCGGTGTGGAAAGGACGGCTGAAAGGATTTTGTTTGCGGGGGACGGCAAAATTTTATTGTTATCAAAAGGTATAGGGAAGGAGTGGGAGGTGAGCAAGTATTAACTAGATACATATTCGTTTGCTTGTTTATTTGTTTTTATTAATGTAAGGTGTTGTGACATTGACATATACGTGTTTTGCGTGTATGAATGAACGTTGTTGTCTGTTGCCAAGGAGACCGCCTGTATTACGGTGGCCGACGCGGTCCAAAACGAGATGGAACGCACGGTGAACCGCAAAACGCCAAAGAACGCCGGACTGTGCTGCAGGGGAAATTTGATGAAGAACGGAGAGAAGGCGAAAAAGAAGGGGGAGGTTGAGGTAAGTATAAATGAAGTACAAGTAATGAAGTAAGGATTTTATTATAGAAACGGCAATGCTATGTGTAGTGATTATTTTATTTTATTTTTTGTTTTGTGTTTTCGTTTTGTGATTAGTTCATTTGGGAGATCATTTGAAAAATCGGAATAGTTCTGGAGGGTAAGAGTGGTAGGGATTGATTTTGCTGAGGCAATAATCGAATTTATTTGGAGTGAAAGTGAAAGGTTGGTTTTAATTGAATTTTGGGTTTGTTTTAGAGGAAAAATCCGGGATTAGTGGCGTATTATGGTTTTTTGAAAAACAACACAACCACAAATGCAGAACGGATGGTTGTCTAGTTGTCGAATTTTAGAGGGAAATGAGGGAGTGAGAAATTATCTCATATTTCCGTATAGGGGCTATTTAATTGAGATACGTAGATTGATGGATATTGAGTTCAGGTATATGTTTATTGGTGGGATCCAGAGGTAATTTTAATGATTGGGATTGGTTCAGTATTTAGTCTAGGGATGACTCTGTAATGTCGTTTAGACCCAGTGGGTGTAATGTGTTCATTTTAAAAATCCAATAGTTTTCCTTTTGTTTGAGTTTGTTGAATCTGTTCGGGACATCGGGATGGATGTATTCAATGGGTGTGATTGTGATTTTGTTGAAATCCCGCTCATGTGTCAGAGAGAAGTGACGGGATACACTGTGTTTAAGATATCCAGTGTTGATATTGAACCGATGATTGTTAATTCGGGTTCTTAGTCATTGAGTGGTTCTGCCAATGTACTGTAGTTTACATGGGCACTCTAGGAGGTATATGACATATGTGGTGCCGCAGTTAAGGAGAGTTTGGATGGTGAAGGTTTCATTGGTAACGGTGGAGGTGTATGTGTATTTTTTGTGGCTTATGGTGTTGCAGCAGAGGCAGCGTGGGTGTCCACATTTGTAGGAACCTTTGAGGTTCGAAAGAAAATTTGTGTGTGTTGCTATATGTTTCTTTGTTCTACTGGGAGCCAGGATATTTTTGAGGGTTAGGGAACGTCTAAATGTGATGTTTGGTTGGTCTGGTAGCGTGTCCTTTAGGTGCGGATCGTTTTTTAGAATGTGCCAATGTTTGGAGAGAATATCCCTAATTGTTTTATTGCCTCTATTATAAGTGGTGATGAAATTGTGCTTGCTCTGGACGGATATGGGTATCTTGAGGGAGGGGGTTAGACAGGATTTTTGTGTAAGTTCTGAAGCTCGTGATTTTGCGCCATTAATAAGGTTTATGGGAAAATGTTTGTCTTTAAATCTTTTTTCTAAAATTAGGCACTCCTTGTTGAAGTCTTTATTGGTGCTGCAATTTTTCCTTATCCTCCTGAATTGACCAAAAGGAATATTTGTAAGCCATGGGCGGTAGTGGGCGCTTCTAAAATCGATGTAACTGTTCACGTCTACTAGTTTAAAATGTGTTTTTGTTGTAAATTGGTTGCTATGGTTATCATAGTTGATGGTAAGGTCTAGGAAATCTATAGAGGTAGGGGAGAAGGTATGTGTGAATGATAGGCCGTAGTTATTGTTATTCAACGTTTCAATGAAGCCAGTAGCTTCCTCCTCAGTGCCTTTCCATACTATAAACAGGTCATCGATGTATCTTTTATATAGCATTATGTTATTTTTATAGTGGTGTTCGCCATGAATGTGTGTTTTTTCGAAGGAGCCCATGTATAAGTTGGCATAGGAGGGTGCGAAGCGGGTGCCCATAGCACAGCCTTTGATTTGGTGGTAGAAGCTACTGTTGAAGCTGAAAATGTTGTGTTTGAGAATGAATTCGATGCAATTGGAGAGGAAATCTGCTTGGGGTTCGGGAATTGAGTCGATGGATGAGAGGAAGGAATGGATTACTTCTAAGCCTTTGTTATGGGGGATGTTGCTATAAAGTGCCGTGACGTCTGCTGTTAGAAAACTGATTGGGGATGTTGAGGGGTCAAACTTTAGGTCATTTAGGTCTCTGATTAGCTGTGTGGAATCCTTGAGGTGGGAAGGTAAGGTGAGAACAATGGGTTGGAGGTGGAGGTCAATGAAATGTGAAAGGTTACTTGTGAGGGAGTCGATTCCCGAAATGATGGGGCGTCCGGGCGGATTGATTAAGGATTTATGAATTTTTGGTAGGTGGTAGATGAAGGGCATATTTGGAAAGGTGACAGTTAAAAAGCGCTTCTCCTTTTTATTTATTAGTCCTAATTTAGCAGCTGGCTCAATAAGGTCTTTGTATTCTTGTGTGTAAGTGGATAGTGGGTTGGAGGTGAGTTTTCTGTAGAAAGAGGTGTCGCTGAGGATCCTCAAGGTTTCATCGAAATATTGGTTCCTATCAAGGATGACTATACCCCCCCCTTTGTCGGCTGGGCGAATAATAATTTCCTGATTTTTTTGAAGATGTTTCATAGCTCTTCTTTCATGGGTAGTCAGGTTGTCAATATAGTGGGATGGTAGGTCTAGTGACCTGAACTCGTTACTAACCAGGGATGAGAAGGTTTCTACCATTGGGCCCTGGTGGTGGGTCGGGTAAAAGTTGGATTTGGGATGGACTTCCACTGGGATGGCATTGAGGGTGGGAGAATTTGCAGATGGTTCAGTGGTTGGGCCTGGTGTAGCGGTGGATTTGATCATGGCGAAGTGTCTGGTGAGAGTGAGTTTTCTTATGAACCTGTTAAGGTCCATAAAAAGTTCAAAAGTGTCAATTGATGCTGTGGGGCAGAAAGAGAGGCCTCTATTCAGAAGGCTGAGCTCAGAACTATTTAAGATGTGTGATGACAGATTGAATAATTTTACTGTTGGACCAGGTTCCTCTTTTTGTTGTGTGATGGATGTTGGTTTGGTGCGTTTGATGCCTCCTCTCTGTCCTCTAGGTCTATGTCTAGTTTTCTTTTGGTCGAAATTTTTTGGATTTTTGGGAAGAAATGGGTTATGGTCTGGGCTTTGGGGCTCATGATATATGGGATCAAAAGCTCTTTGCTTACCACAGTGGGGGTTAACGGGGGTCGGACTAACTGGGAGGGTAGTCCTAAAAAAGACGTCGTTGCGTAGGTAAAATCTAGAGCGGACGTGGCCAGATCTAGATTAGGGTTTGTGGACCCCTTGGTGGTGTTGTAGTCAAGAGGCGGGCTGTGGAAAAGGTCTTCGGGTGAAGTTGGGTTGGTGAAGTAGGGTGTGTTGTGTACTGATAATTGGAGTAGGGATGAGAGATTGTTGTCGTCCTCCTCATCGACAAAGTCAGTGGAGTCGTTGGTCAGGGATACGGGGGAATGAGTGATGGAGGGTGGGGGGACTTCCATGGATTGAGAGGTAGAAGGTAACCGAGATAAATGAAGGGCTAGGTCAGAGGATTTGAAGGCATTCATTGGTACTCTGGGGCTGAATGGTCTATGCGAGGGGAGGTAGTGGGGTTGTGGAAGGGGGTTCCGAGTGGGGGAAGGAACTGTGTCATGACAGATGGATTTGGGGATCGGTAGTGGAGTGTTAGTTCTCGATGGGTGGTTAAGGGTTTCTGAAAGAATTCTCGGTATTCTTTGGGGAGTTCTAATGGTGGGTCTGGACTTGGAGCTGTTCCTGAAAGATCGGCTGTAGGTCATGACCCGTGGGGTTGCGAGAATGGGTTTGCTCAAAATGTTCCTATTTTGGGTGTTGACATGGTCAGGTGGGATGGTGTCATGGTGGGGGACAGGTAGGATGTTGGATTTCCAGTCACCTGCAGGGTTGGTAGCATAGTCTGCCTGATCTCTTTTTAGTTTTTTAACTTTTCTTAGAATGAGATCTTTTTCATAAGCGATCAATCTTCTGCTGGTGGATTCTTCTAGTTTGGAGAAATCACAGTGATCGCTAAAGTGTAATAATTGCTCCTTGATCATGAGGATGTCCGAGAGAAGGGCATTGCTAAGCGTTGTGCGTTTGGTGTGCAGTCTTTCTAGGAAACCTAGATGGCATATATCTATAAAAGACTTCCAGTCAGTGCTGAAAGTAGGGTCTGTGGGATAAGGGTTGGTGATTAGCAACCTTAGACCTCTAGGAGTGATGTTGCTAGACATATACAGTGACAAAAATTGACAGTCAATGTTCTGCAGAGCTTCCTTTTTCAGGAGGTCTTCCAAGGATAGGTATAAGTTAGTCATCTTTTGGGTTTCAGCAGCTGATGAGCTGTTACTTGCCACATGAGGGAGTCTTGGCAGTGTGACGGTCCCGATGGATTCAAGGATGAGTTGTTCACGTAGTAGGTTCCTTTCAATGGTGAAATCCAACATGCTTGTAAGATGTAGCAGGAAGTTGTGGTAGATCCAAAGCAGCGGCTGCCAGTGGGGGAGTCAGCTTTCCAGCCAAAGGATTGGTGGTAGGGTGCTCCCTGTATCGGAGTATCAGCCTTGTGGAGCGGATAGGTCCGATCTGAAGTAGAGAGAGGGCAAAAACCACGGCGCCACTTGGTGTGGATCAAAGGAGGTGTAGGTGAGAAATAAAAATAATAAATGCTCACCGTGAGGTTAGAGGAGTTGAATGTAGAAATCCACGTATTAGCTGCTGCCAGATCCGATACCGGTTGCCGAGGTAACCGCTTGATTGTGATGAGTGCAGAGGAAATAAAATTAGGATCTATGTTGGCGCTGCTGCGTGGTGTAGAAAGGATGAAGATCCAAAAGCCAGATAAAAGTAAAATGATTTATTGCTATGCAACGCGTTTCAACGCCGAACTGGCGTTTTCATCAGGCATGGGGAACATAAAAGAAAGGGCATGTATTTATACAGAAGAACAAGTCATCTGATTTGGGGCAGTTCAGACTGGGTAATTAGGTAAAAAACCGCCAAAAAGACATCAGGAAGGGGGGGGGTCGGGGGGGGGAGGAGGGGGTTCAAAGTTCAAAGTTACATTTTATTATAATAACATTTGTTGGTGTTAAAACATATATACACAGTAGAATAAATTAAATAAACAAAGAGACGAGCTGTCATAATAAGGAGTTCTCTTTATGATGTGTCGATGGCGAACACCACTATAAAAATAACATAATGCTATATAAAAGATACATCGATGACCTGTTTATAGTATGGAAAGGCACTGAGGAGGAAGCTACTGGCTTCATTGAAACGTTGAATAACAATAACTACGGCCTATCATTCACACATACCTTCTCCCCTACCTCTATAGATTTCCTAGACCTTACCATCAACTATGATAACCATAGCAACCAATTTACAACAAAAACACATTTTAAACTAGTAGACGTGAACAGTTACATCGATTTTAGAAGCGCCCACTACCGCCCATGGCTTACAAATATTCCTTTTGGTCAATTCAGGAGGATAAGGAAAAATTGCAGCACCAATAAAGACTTCAACAAGGAGTGCCTAATTTTAGAAAAAAGATTTAAAGACAAACATTTTCCCATAAACCTTATTAATGGCGCAAAATCACGAGCTTCAGAACTTACACAAAAATCCTGTCTAACCCCCTCCCTCAAGATACCCATATCCGTCCAGAGCAAGCACAATTTCATCACCACTTATAATAGAGGCAATAAAACAATTAGGGATATTCTCTCCAAACATTGGCACATTCTAAAAAACGATCCGCACCTAAAGGACACGCTACCAGACCAACCAAACATCACATTTAGACGTTCCCTAACCCTCAAAAATATCCTGGCTCCCAGTAGAACAAAGAAACATATAGCAACACACACAAATTTTCTTTCGAACCTCAAAGGTTCCTACAAATGTGGACACCCACGCTGCCTCTGCTGCAACACCATAAGCCACAAAAAATACACATACACCTCCACCGTTACCAATGAAACCTTCACCATCCAAACTCTCCTTAACTGCGGCACCACATATGTC
This sequence comes from Rhinoderma darwinii, assembly GCF_050947455.1. Classification (NCBI taxonomy): domain Eukaryota; kingdom Metazoa; phylum Chordata; class Amphibia; order Anura; family Rhinodermatidae; genus Rhinoderma; species Rhinoderma darwinii. The sequence continues at coordinate 40,869,962 of NC_134699.1, read as the reverse complement.
ATATACCTCCTAGAGTGCCCATGTAAACTACAGTACATTGGCAGAACCACTCAATGCCTAAGAACCCGAATTAACAATCATCGGTTCAATATCAACACTGGATATCTTAAACACAGTGTATCCCGTCACTTCTCTCTGACACATGAGCGGGATTTCAACAAAATCACAATCACACCCATTGAATACATCCATCCCGATGTCCCGAACAGATTCAACAAACTCAAACAAAAGGAAAACTATTGGATTTTTAAAATGAACACATTACACCCACTGGGTCTAAACGACATTACAGAGTCATCCCTAGACTAAATACTGAACCAATCCCAATCATTAAAATTACCTCTGGATCCCACCAATAAACATATACCTGAACTCAATATCCATCAATCTACGTATCTCAATTAAATAGCCCCTATACGGAAATATGAGATAATTTCTCACTCCCTCATTTCCCTCTAAAATTCGACAACTAGACAACCATCCGTTCTGCATTTGTGGTTGTGTTGTTTTTCAAAAAACCATAATACGCCACTAATCCCGGATTTTTCCTCTAAAACAAACCCAAAATTCAATTAAAACCAACCTTTCACTTTCACTCCAAATAAATTCGATTATTGCCTCAGCAAAATCAATCCCTACCACTCTTACCCTCCAGAACTATTCCGATTTTTCAAATGATCTCCCAAATGAACTAATCACAAAACGAAAACACAAAACAAAAAATAAAATAAAATAATCACTACACATAGCATTGCCGTTTCTATAATAAAATCCTTACTTCATTACTTGTACTTCATTTATACTTACCTCAACCTCCCCCTTCTTTTTCGCCTTCTCTCCGTTCTTCATCAAATTTCCCCTGCAGCACAGTCCGGCGTTCTTTGGCGTTTTGCGGTTCACCGTGCGTTCCATCTCGTTTTGGACCGCGTCGGCCACCGTAATACAGGCGGTCTCCTTGGCAACAGACAACAACGTTCATTCATACACGCAAAACACGTATATGTCAATGTCACAACACCTTACATTAATAAAAACAAATAAACAAGCAAACGAATATGTATCTAGTTAATACTTGCTCACCTCCCACTCCTTCCCTATACCTTTTGATAACAATAAAATTTTGCCGTCCCCCGCAAACAAAATCCTTTCAGCCGTCCTTTCCACACCGACACATCATAAAGAGAACTCCTTATTATGACAGCTCGTCTCTTTGTTTATTTAATTTATTCTACTGTGTATATATGTTTTAACACCAACAAATGTTATTATAATAAAATGTAACTTTGAACTTTGAACCCCCTCCTCCCCCCCCCCCCTTCCTGATGTCTTTTTGGCGGTTTTTTACCTAATTACCCAGTCTGAACTGCCCCAAATCAGATGACTTGTTCTTCTGTATAAATACATGCCCTTTCTTTTATGTTCCCCATGCCTGATGAAAACGCCAGTTCGGCGTTGAAACGCGTTGCATAGCAATAAATCATTTTACTTTTATCTGGCTTTTGGATCTTCATCCTTTCTACACCACTACCACATATAGGGCATTGCCATACCCAGGAGAACCTGCTTAACAGTTTATGAGGTATTTGTCTTCAGTGGCACAAACTGAGCACAACATAATGTGCACTAAAATGGCATATCAGTGGAAAATCCACTGTGCATTATTTTCTAGTAAAAAACACCTTTTGGGGGATAACTTGCAGAATAACTTGCCCCGCCAATCAGCACCTTTCAGGGGGGCTATATGTAGGGCAAAATCTACAGGGGGCTATATGTAGGGCACTATCTACAGGGAGAGCTATATGTGGGGCACTATCTACAAGGGGATCTATGTAGGGCACTATCTACAGGGGATCTATGTAGGGCACTAAATATGGGGGGCACTGCCTACAGGGGGATCAATTGGGGCACTATCTACAGGGAGCACTGTGTGTGTGTTGCACAGTGTATGGAGCTATTATAATCAGGGACACAGTGTATGGTGCTATTATAATTAGATGTGCAGTGTATGGCACTATTATATTTATATTTAGGGTGTAGTGTGTGGCATCATGAGAATTTTATATTTGTTTATAGGTGCAGAAATGTTTGAAAAGTGAGACGCTGAAGACATCTGATTGGCAAACTGAAGAAATCTGCCGTGACCGGGAGAAGTCGTCATAGAGGTCTGGACCAGATGGAGAACGAAAGAGGTAACGAACAACTAGAATCTGAGATAGTCACCGGTGAGTCACTTAATATAAATGTTTATTCTGCCTCTAACCAGTACTGTAGTCACTCTATGATATGCACCGCGATAATGGGTAGTATATTTTATTTTTTTGTGAAACAGCAAACCCAGCAGATCCTTACCACTGTTCGGTCCATGCTGGGAGCTGTAGTTTTACACCGTACAAACTTATACAAGAGGGGTTGCACTAAATTGAGCTGTATTTGTGTTTGTGCTGTATATATATATATATATTCTGAGCTTGGTTCTGATGTAGTATATATGTACTGAGCTTGGTTCTGGTGTTGTGTATATGTACTGATCTTGGTTCTGGTGTTGTTTATATGTACTGAGCTTGGTTCTGGTGTTGTTTATATGTACTGAGCTTGGTTCTGGTGTTGTATATATGTACTGAGCTTGGTTCTGATGCTGTATATACGTCAGAGCTTTGTTCTGATGCTATAATTATATAGGATATACTTATAATAACAAAATTGCAGGGCAGATGGAATTGTTTTCAATTCATTGTATATTTAATGGGAAACTGTCTGGTCGTTTTAACCCCTTGAACCTCCACCATGCGGTAATACATGACCTTACAATATTTCCAAACATTCCCTTGTATGTTTTTTTCAGAAGCAGCAATATCTGTAAAATCAACGTTTAAAATGATGCACACTATAGGCTAATTACTCATTATAGGGTCACAGGGCGGTGTCACTATTCTGAAGAGTATGAGTCCTGCCTCCAAACCCACCTTTCCATGCTTCATTGGCATCCCCCTGTCTGTTATACATCACTACCAGTCTCCTCCAACTTTCTCGGATGTGCCATTGCCTTGTACTACTTGGGCATGCACTGTGCAGTGAGATGTATTCTGCCCGACTGCGCCGCGCATGCCAGTACAAGTCAACAGCGCATCCGCAAGAGTTGGAGCCAGGAGGGTGTCAATCAAAATGGGGGGGGGCACCATTTCAATTTTTGCCTTAGGCAGCAGAAAAGCTAGAATCGGTCCTGCCTGTGCTTCAGTCCATTGACACACTAGAGCCACACGTGGGATATTTCTAAAACCTGCAGAATCTGGGCAGTAAATATTGAGTTGTGTATCTCTGGTAAAACCTGTGTTACATAAATAAATGGATTCAAATTGAATTTCAGCAAGAAAAATGTAATTTGCAAATTTCAACTCCACTTTGCTTTAACCCATTCCCGCCGCAGCCATTTTTTGGATTTTCACTTTTGTTTTTTCCTCCCCATCTTCCAAAAGCCCATGTGTATTTTTAGATCTTGATGGCAAATTTGTTTTTAAGCTATAAATAAATAAAGAATTTACTTTTTGTATGGTACAAATTGTGTACTGTAAGTTATTTTGAATTTGATATGAATATGTCTACATATATGTTTATAGGTATTATTTGTATGTATTGATATACGTGGACGATTATTATGTTCTTTTTGAACTGGATTGGTTTAGGTATTAATGACTAGTGTCAAGTGTCTGAAATAAAAAATATGTGAAAAAGCAAGCAAAGTATGGGCACCACATAGGAGCTGCATACCCTACTACAGACACATGGTAGAGTGAATAGCTGGTCCTCATTGCAGTTGCACATGTGTAGATGGGATAGGGGAAATGTTAGTATGCATTATAAATAAGACGATTTGGAATTGGTGATGAAAGGGGTACACAGAAAATAATTCAATTAATCATTGTTAATTCAACAGTTATCATTCTGAACTTCAAGGATCAAGGGTGGGAATGGGTGAGAGCACATTCTAAAACCCCTGCCTTGGACACCAAGAGAACTTGTCCCACACCTGCGTCTATGTTTTTTGTTGTTTTTTTTAAGTTTACAGGAGCTTGCACGGCTTTTTGTTACTGTAATTATTGTAATTTTATAGTTCATAGTAACTGCTGCCAATCTGTTCATATCAGTATATTGAGCTATAGACATATATCACTTAATAATCTTTGTCATTCATTTTGGTTTTCCCAGTTTGTCAGTAAAACACGTTGGCTGTCAGTTGTTCTGAAAAAAGTAAAAATCAGGTTGGCAAACCAGCTGGTCAGGGGTACCCGAGAAGGCAGCAGTAGGAAGACTTGCTCAAAGATGCTTGGCAAAGCAGTCAACACATCTGCCGTGAGTCTTTAGACTGAGAGACCCATTCTTTAACCAGTTCAGGACCGGGCTATTTTGCGCCTTCAGGACCAGACACCGTTTAGCCATTTTTAGCACGTGTTAGTTAAATGGCTATAACGTTTTTATTTGTTGGGCTAACGACGTGATTTTTGCGATGTTTTTTCCGTAGACAATGCAGGTTTCATTTTTTATCGTTTTTATACACACCTTTTTTGCTATTTTAGAATTTGTATTCATAAATTTTGAAAATAATAGTAAAAAAATAAGCTTTTTTACGTTTCAGCTATTTTTTTTGGGTAATAACATAGTTTTACCCTAAAATAGACCTTTTATTTGTGATCGTCACTGTCTACCGTAAATTTTAATATATTACATGTCTATATTAGGGTAATTGGGTCAGCGCTAGCGTTACAACAATGATTGGCGGGGGGGAACGTTTTTTTTGGGGGTGGGTATTTTATGTGTATTTATTATTTAATTTTTTTTTACACTTTACTTTACTATTTTTTTATTACTATGGTCTGTCCCCCAAAGGTCAAAAAAGACCTTTGGGGAACTTTATATATATATTTTCTTTCTTTTACACCATCTTTTCCACTGTAACTGGAGCTGCACAGCAGCCCCAGTTACAGGGGAAATCAGCCCTCTCATAGTGACGATTGTCACTAATAGGGCTGTGCTGGGTCTAGTAAGATCCAGCAGCAGTCTGTCACTAACGGCACCCGGCGATCATGTGACCAGTCACATGATCACCGGGAGGAATAGAGACAGCGCCGCTGCTGCTGTCTCTATTCCTATACACAGCGTTCATTGAACGCTGTGTAAAAAGACATCGGAGAAGACAGAAGCAGTGAAAGCTGCTGCTATCCTCTCCTCAGGGTCCCCGGCAGTCACTGACAGCCGGAGACCCGACATTCAGCTGCCCGATCGCGCGGGCAGCAAGTTAAAACCCGAGCCGTAAAAAGTCTATGGCTCGGGTTTTAAGGACCCTGACCGCAGGCCGTAAATATACAGCCAGCGGTCGGGAACCAGTTAAAGGGGTTTCCCATCAGGGCAAGAATATCAACAGTAAAAGCCATAACTTACTGATTAGTTATAAGGGGCTACAAGTTATAGTACCTGTACAGTGCCAGGTGGTGTTGACTTTACTGGAGCTGTTGCCCCCTTTGTTCCAGGGGACCTCCATTGATTAGCATATCCCAGCCTATCATATTTTTCTTAATATCTCCATTTAGAATGAGTTATGTAATGTATTTAAAATGATTATGTAATTGTGTGTGTTGTTTTTTATACATTTTTACACATCCACTGACCCATGTTAAGACTTACTTATGTAGTTGCTTGTACAAGTGCCTTAAAAACGTAAATGATATAAGCCTACAACAAACCGCAGGGACCTTTCATTTGTCATCTTTCCATTGATATTGTAATCTGATCAGCAGCCAGGCAAAGGTTGAACATTCTATACATGCAAAGTTACAGTAGCCACATTACTAAGTAAACATCCTAATGGGAGGTTTAACAAACGTGTAAATATCAACACAATAGGTTAAATACATAGACTTAAGCCACAGCATTACTTACCATTGTTTAAGATGTTCTTACAACATGATATTCCCCCATTAAATGTCAGACGTGTTGGTTACAAATCTAAATAAACTATTGAAAACATCAAAATAACAAAGGGGCTTATAATTTACATTGATGGAAAAGAAATAGATTTACGACGTGTTATACAAATGGTCTGCAACCTATCACTCTCCTGCTGTTCTCAAACTACAACTCCTAGCATGTCCTGACAGCATATTTGCCTATTTTTCAGAATCAATATCAGGGAGACTTGAGATGTGGTGCACTTCTATGTAAACTCTGTACATAGGTAAATACCCCACCCCCATAACAATAGCCATAAACAGTGCCAGCAGAGAGCCCCTATAAAGGAAGCCAGCATAAATAGTGCCCATAATAAACAAGGGTGCAAGCAGATGGCTCCACCACCACATGATGCTTCAATTAGGCTTCAAACTCAGAAACTCCTGTGTCCCAGGTAGTAGCTCTTCTCATTGAGCTATGGGTGCTGCTAGACAGCTCCACTGCTAAATCTTATCTCCAGGTTCTTGGGATTTTTTGCCTTGATTACCTGATTAGTCTCGGCCTTTTAGCTTCCTCTATAAGACTATGTAGCTTTAAGTTGTCATCAAGCCACATTAAGTTATTCATTTCCAACTGTTGCATCTCCAAAGTTCCCGTTTTTTGGGAGATTCCTTGTCTTTCTACTCACAATCCATCCATCAGTTGGGACACATGTTGTATACATTTCCCCTCTGAACATTGTCAGCTAGATTGTCTGCCTAAACCTATTTCTTAACTAACTGAGAACACATCAATTTCTTAACTTTCTGTTAAAAAGCTATTACCACAATATGAATTTCAGGATGTCAGACTACAATTACATTTTTTAAGTATATTATTTTATTTTTTTACAAGGTCTGAATATGGACCCTAGTAAAATCAAGGCTGCTGATTGGCCAACCCCAAAAAATAAAAAAAGAAGTTCAGAGATTTATTGGTTTTGCTAACTTCTACAGAAAGTTCATTTGAGAGTTCTCCAACATCATACACTGAATGTGACTAGAGAGTAAATTAATCTTTAATTGGTATCTCACTAAAATCAGGAGTACAATCACCACCGTGAAAAAAGCCCAAGTCAAATTTTGAAAGAAAACAAGTAATTCATCAGCTGAGTAGTTGTGAATCCTATAGGATGAACACACCCATACAGATATGTAATGCATGGGGTTAACGTGTTTAATGATTGATGTTACAGCAGATCACTTCCACAAAACTATGGAACATCCAGGAACCGCCCTGAGTGCCCCAAGACAAAACTGAATCAACTCATGAATGACAGAATTTAACACGTTCCCAACATTTGTCGTATGGATACGTCATGGAAAGCTAGTGCTTCCCACATTTTCCGTATCCATACGACAAATAGTAGACACCATCTCAGAAGCTGAGTCTGTTTCACCATCCCCAGGTGTCGGCTGTTTGTTACAGCTGACACCCTGGGGTAATGACGGGGACCAAAGTTTGATCCAATCCCAACCATTAACACCTTAAATGCAGTGTTCAAAAGCGATCGCTGCATTTAAGGGATTTTCTGCTCATCAGCACCCCAGTAATGAAATTCAGGCCCCGACAGCAGCTGAGCCGATGTCATCAGTGGTGGATGTCAGCTGTATGTTACTAGGTGGACTAAAGAAAAGTGTAAAAAAAAAAGTGAAAAAAAAAAGTTGTAAAAAATATAATAAAAGTTTCAAGTAATAAAATAGAACAAAATCTCCCTTTTTCCGTTATCAAGTCCCTTATTATTGAAAAAAATAAATAAACCATACATCGCCACATCCGTAACGGCCTGAACTATAAAAATGTCCCATGTGGTGAACGGCGTAAAAAAACAAACCGTAAAAGACAATGCCAGAATTTTTGTTCTTTGGTCACTTAAAAAATGTGAATGAAAAGTGATCAAAAAGTCGCGTGTATCCAAAAATGGTACCTATATAAAAGTGCTATAAATTAGGTATCACCGGAATCGTACTGACCCGCAGAGTAAAGTTAACATGTAATTTATAATGCATGGTGAATGCTGTATAAAGTAACGAAAAAAATATTCCAGAATTGCTGTTTTTTGGTCACCTTGCCTCCTAAAAAATAGGATAAAAAGTGATCAAAAAGTCGCATGTACCCCAAAATCGTACCAATAATAACTACAGCTCGTCCCGCAAAAAAATATCCCTCATGCCACTACGTCTATGAAAAAATAAATTAGTTAAGGCTTCCAAAAGTCAGGAAATAAAAAATATGCAGTTGTGCAGGCCCGGGGGGAACATTTCTTCTGTTTCAAGAGGCGATTTATCAAGGCCCTAAAATTAGGAAACCGGGAAGGGTAGGGCCTAAACATATCTGCTGGAAGCGAGGGTGCAAAGTTATAACAGGACAACACTTCCTAGCAAAATTCCCCGAACTGCAAAGGTGCGGAGTGTGGACCAAAAGGGGGATAAGGAAGGACATTTATCAGTGTGACACTGGCCTGTGCAGAAAGGATTGCTTCACAGCATAACACACATCTATGGATTATTTTACAGTTTTTTTACCCCATTATTATACCACCTGACTATGCCCCTGATATACTCCGCCCAGCTCACATATGCCCCCACATTATAAACTGAAATACCAGTTTATTATCACATGTCGGGTATTATTTTACTCGGGAAAAATTGCTTTACAAATGTTGCAGTGCTTTTTCTCCTTTAGTCCTTGAAGCACAGAAAAATTAGAAAAAATTAGCTAAACCTACAATTCTTTGAAAAAAAATCGATTTTCATTTTCACGGCCTACTTCCAATAATTTATGTCCTGTGGCGTCAAAATGCTCACTATACCGCTAATTTCCTTGAGGGTTGTAGTTTCCAACATGGGGTCACTTTTGGGGGATTTCCACTGTTTTGGCACCGCAAGGGCCCTTCAAACCTGACATGGTGCCCAAAATATATTCTAATAAAAAGAAGGCCCCAAAATCCTCTAGGTACTCCTTTGCTTCTGAGGCCTGTGTTTCAGTCCATTACCACACTAGGGCCACATGTGGGATATTTCCTAAAACTGCAGAGCCTGGGTAATAAATGAGTTGCGTTTCTCTGATAAAACTTTCTGTGTTACAAAAAAAAAAAAATGGATCAAAAATGAATTTCTGCCAAAAAAATGAAATTTGTAAATTTCACCTCTACATTTCTTTAATTCCTGTGAAACGTCTAAAGGGTTAAGAAACTTTCTAAATGCTGTTTTGAATACATTGAGGTGTGAAGTTTTTAAAATTGGGTGACTTATTGGGGGTTTCTAATATATAGACCCCTCAAAGCCACTTCACAACTGAACTGTAAAAACAGCCTTTTGAAATGTGAGGAATTGCTGCTAAAGTTCTAAGTCTTGTAACGTCCTAGAAAAAAGAAAAGGATGTTCAAAAAACGATGCCAATCTAAAAGTAAAGTAGCAAAATTTTGGTGTTTTGGTGTTTTTCACAATTAAATACTGAATGTATCGAAAACAATCTCAGAATCGCTTGGATAGGTAAAAGCATTCTGAAGTTATGACCACATGAAGTGAAACATGTCAGATTTGAAAAATGAGGCTCTGTCAGGAAGGTCAAAAGTGGCCAAAACGGGAAAGGGTTAATTTGAGCGCATTGGGCTTTTTTCACAGTGGTGATTGTACCCCTGATTTTAGTGCGATACCAATCAAACATTAATTTTACTCTCTAGTCACATTCAGTGAATTGTCAATTTATAATTGTGGCTGCAGAATAAATATGAACCCCTTCCCGCAAAATGATGGGTCTGGTACGTTGGCATTTCAAGTAACTTGTCGCAGTCCGACGTACCAGACCCGTCATGTAGATGAAACATCTCACTGCAAGGGCGGCGATCGCAGTTACCGCTAATCGCTGCTGTTTAACCCCTTCGTCCGCCGCATTGAAGTGGTTGACAGAGGGAGGGGGATCCCTCTGTACCCTCTGCCCCCCCACCGCGAGAGATCGCGGGTGACGATGGTTGCTATGGCAACCAGGAAGCCTAGCAACGGCTTCCTGGTGGCCAGGTACGGAAGCCTATTAGGTCTTTCCCAAGGCAGGACCTAATAGGTTGTCAGTTGGAAAATGACAGTTACAATACATTGCTAAAAAATGTAGGGCAAAAGTTGCCAAAGAAATCAGCTACAGGCGTTGGCAAGCAAATCCGGATTGCACACAATAGCTTGCGGGGTGTAAACATGTAGTCAGCACCAAAATAGAAGTGCCTAGCATGTAATAAACACCCCACACATTCACAGCTGCTAGGTGTGCTGGCAAAATATTTGAATGGGTTTGCCTGCCACAGATATAAAAAGACCACTTCCCAACGCATTTCTGCACCAAGTAGGGGAGCGTCCTCAGGGGTATATCTTGTCTTATTAATCTTTATTGGTAAAGGGCCGGTCAGCATGTATTATGCTGTTTAAATTTCAGTTACGGCACGTATGAGACATCTGATGTCGGTCCCAACACGCGCCGGCAGAACACTGGGATCTTATGCACATCAAGCCCCACCTCCCTGGCTGGAGGCGTGATCGAGCCGCACCAATCAAAACACAAGACGTCAGAACAGACGCCCATTCGATCAGCCGGCCCCCTGGTAACCACTCAGCCAAAGGGATCGATGCAAACAGCATCGTTAGTAACATGGGGGGAGCCAAAGGCGGCCGAACCCAGCAAGACGACATAGCACCAAACTGAACGCTGTGATACAGCAAGGGAAACAGAATCGGAAAATGACAGCCCGAAGACCGTAAATGGATGCGCGTACAGCACAGAGTAGAGAGCCAGGACGACATAGACGCCGGCATCAGTCACCGACGCCGAAGCCAAGGCACAAACATACCATAAAGTACGCACATCAGGATCCAATTAAAAATGCAACAAATACACCGCATAGTAACATAGGCGAGTCACAGAGAGAAAGCACTAATCAGGCCGATAAAGCGAGCAAACCCCCCCCCCAATAAAAAAAATAATACAAAATAAATAAATAAAAAAAAAATGTATAAAAAAAATTACAAAAAATAAAAAAATAAAAATATGAAAAAATAAAAATAAAAAGGGGGGCCATCAGCAAGGGATCAGCAACAGCAGTGTACCCATGTCTGCCTGTTTCTGGCATTGACAGTGTGTCACAAAACACCAGCTTATATGTGGACAGGATTCTGAGGCCCTTTGTCACGGCACTTCCATCATACGTGCGTGACACGATGGAGGTACTACGGAAATTAGAAGGAATCAGAGTTGATTCTGATGTCCTGTTGGAAAGTCTCGATGTAGAGGCCCTCTACAGCTCCATTCCACATTCGTTGGGATGTGTAGCTGTGGAGTATTTTTTGAAGGAGAGAGGTGCTCAGTTCTACGCACATAACCAGTTTGTTCTACGGTTGCTCCAGTTTGTACTTGAGCATAATTTCTTTGTTTTTGAGCACAAGTTCTTCCACCAGCTCAGAGGAGTGGCTATGGGTAGCCCTTGTGCTCCTAGCTATGCCAACCTTTATCTGGGCTGGTGGGAGAGGGAAGTTGTGTTCTGTGACGCGATGGAGAAGTATGTTTCCTCCATCGTGTTATGGATAAGATTTATAGATGATGTCTTCATCCTATGGTCAGGGACCTCAGCGGAATTCAAGGATTTTGTGTCGATCCTAAATGTTAACAGCCTGGGTCTCTTTTTTACATCGGAGATCAGGGATAGGAGGATAACATTTTTGTACAAACAGATAGAGAAGACGGATCAGGGGTACATTAAGATAGAGATGCATAGGAAACCCACTGCCACTAACAATTTGCTGAGATGGGACAGTTGGCATCCTAGATCCTTAAAGATGGGAATACCCAAAGGACAATATATTAGAGCGAGACGAAATTGCACTACTATATCTGACTTCAGAGCATCTGCTATGGGGTTGAAGAATCGTTTTGAGCGTAGGGGGTATCCTGGCAGTGTGCTGAGATCGGCATACCAGCATGCCATGGCATCTGACAGGGAGTCCTTGCTCAATCCCAGGGTGCGGCCGGTTGATGAAAATGTAATTCGAGTGATTGGGACCAACGATGCTGCTCATCGGGAGGTTAGGAATATATTCGCATCCCATTGGGACATACTCAAAACGGACCCTGATGTGGGTAGTCTGGTTGGGGACTGGCCACAGATCACTTTTCGTAGAGGCCGTAACCTTAGGGATTGACTGGTGCACAGCCATCTTGAGGGAACGGGTGCCACTACCTGGCTGTCTACCAATACTGTTGGTTCATATCGTTGTGGTCGCTGTAAGGCTTGCACATCTGTCCTCAAGAACAAGACCTTTAAGAGCAATGTAACGGGGGAGGTGTTTGACAATAGGGCTTTTATCAACTGCCTTACAAAAGGGGTGGTGTACCTTATTACCTGTAGCTGTGGGTTGCAATATGTGGGCAAAATTAAAAGAGAGTTCAGACGTAGAATCCGTAACCACATATGCGACATTAATGGCAAAATTGATACCACGGTCTCAAGGCATGTTTGGGAGTGTCACTCTGGAGACTCCTCTGTCATTATGTTTCAAGGTATGGAATTGGTCAAGGCACCTACCAGAGGAGGGGATTGGGACAGGCGTATTTTGCAGAAGGAAGCACGGTGGATTTTCAAGATGCAGACTGTTAAGCCACTTGGTCTGAATGAATCCATCTCCTATGTCCCGTTCCTCTAACCATAAGGGGGTATATGCTTTTCCCTGATACATCTTTGTGTGGGTGCGACTCTTTTTATTGTCCCCGTTCTCCACCTTGAATTTGGTCTGCGGGTTTGTCTGTGCGGTTTAGGTGTATCCATTCTCGGGTATCTATTGCTATGCTCGGTGTGGTGCTGTGTGGGTACACTGCTGTTGCTGATCCCTTGCTGATGGCCCCACCTTTGTTTTTTATTTTATTTTTTTTGTAATTTTTTTTAATATATTTTTTTTATTTATTTATTTATTTTTTTATAATTTTTTTTTTTATTGGAGGGGGGGGGGGGGGTTTGCTCGCTTTATCGGCCTGATTTGTGCTTTCTCTCTGTGACTCGCCTATGTTACTATGCGGTGTATTTGCTGCATTTTTAATTGGATCCTGATGTGCGTACTTTATGGTATGTTTGTGCCTTGGCGTCGGTGACTGATGCCGGCGTCTATGTCGTCCTGGCTCTCTATTCTGTGCTGTACGCGCATCCATTTACGGCCTTCAGGCTGTCATTTTCCGATTCTGTTTCCCTTGCTGTATCACAGCGTTCAGTTTGGTGCTATGTCGTCTTGCTGGGTTCGGCCGCCTTTGGCTCCCCCCATGTTACTAACGATGCTGTTTGCATCAATCCCTTTGGCTGAGTCGTTACCAGGGGGCCGGCTGATCGAATGGGCGTCTGTTCTGACGTCTTGTGTTTTGATTGGTGCGGCTCGATCACGCCTCCGGCCAGGGAGGTGGGGCTTGATGTGCATAAGATCCCAGTGTTCTGCCGGCGCGTGTTGGGACCGACATCAGATGTCTCATACGTGCCATAACTGAAATTTAAACAGCATAATACATGCTTACCGGCCATTTACCAATAAAGATTAATAAGACAAGATATACCCCTGAGGACGCTCCCCTACTTGGTGCAGAAACGCGTTGGGAAGTGGTCTTTTTATATCTGTGGCAGGCAAACCCATTCAAATATGTTGCCAGCACACCTAGCAGCTGTGAATGTGTGGGGTGTTTATTACATGCTAGGCACTTCTATTTTGGTGCTGACTACATGTTCACACCCCGCAAGCTATTGTGTGCAATCCAGATTTGCTTGCCAACGCCTGTAGCTGATTTCTTTGGCAACTTTTGCCCTACATTTTTTAATAATGAATTATCTTTAATAAAATTTGTTTTAAAACGTTTACACAGGCAGTTCTAAATATAAGTCAATACAAGTGAACGTATACCTACCACACCCATATTTTTGTGAATTAAAATGACAATACATTGCACTAAGTAAGTAGTGCAGTGTATTGTACTGGGGATCTGAAGATCAGATCTTTAAGTCCCCAGGTAAGTGTAAAAAAAAAAAGTTCAATAAAGTTTAAAAGAAAGTTTAATAAATATAAATAAATAAAAGTTTTAAGTAATAAAAACAATAATCGCCCTGTTTCCCTGATCAAGTCCTTAATAATTAGAAAAAATGAAAAAAAACTATACATAATAGGTATCATCGCGTTAGGCCTGAGCTATAAAAATATCACGTTATTTTTATCGCACGGTGAACACCGTAAAAAATAAAAATAAAAAAGAATGACAGAATTAATTTTTTTGGTAATCTTGTCTCAGAAAAAATTTAATAAAAAGTGATCAAAAAGTCGCAAGTAATCCAAAATGATACCCACAAAAATTACAGTTCGTCACACAAAAAACAAGCCCTCCCAAGATGATATCAACTGAAAAATAAAAAAGTTATGGCTGTCAGAAAATGGCGACATTAAAAGATGATTTTTTTTTTGGAAAGGAGTATTTTTATTTTGGGTAAGTAGGAAAAAGTAAAAAAACAATATAAATTTGGTGTCGCTGTAATCATATCGACCCGCAGAATAAAGTTAAGATCTTATTTATACTGCACAGTGAATGCTGTAAAAAAGAAAAAAACAAAACACTGCTAGAATTGCTGTTTTTTTGTTTCCTCGTCTCCCACAAAATGGAATAGTGATAAAAAAAAATCGCATGTACCCCAAAATGAAACCAATAACAATTACAGCTCGTTACACCAAAAGCCCTCACACAGCTCCGTCAACGGCAAAAGAAAACGTTATGACTCTCACAACGCAATGCAGCAAAATGATGCTAAATGACAACCCAGACTAATTTTTTAGGTCCAGTAGTTTTTCACTAAAAAACCCACATCGTCATTTGCTAGACCCCACAGGTGGACCCCGTAGATGCTGCAGAGATGACGAAACATTAGGGCCTTTTGATTCTTATAGGGCAGGTGAAGAAGTGAAACATTTGGCAACACTGGAGCGCAGATATTTTGTACAATACCAAAAAAACCCGGCCTGTGCATAAAGGATTGATTCAAAGCGTACCACACCAATCCATGGATTATTCATTCACCCCATTATTACATCATCCTATTATGCCCTGATGTACTCTGCCCAGCTTACATATACCCTGATACACTCCGCCCAGCTTACATATACCCTGATGTACTCTGCACAGCTTACATATACCCTGATGTACTCCGCACATATTACATATAGCCTGATGTACTCTGCCCAGCTTACATATGCCCTGATGTACTCCGCCCAGCTTACATATACCGTGATGTACTCCGCCCAGCTTACATATACCCTGATGTACTCCTCACAGATTACATATAGCCTGATGTACTCCGGACAGATTACATATACCCTGATGTACTACGCACAGCTTACATATACCCTGATGTACTCCTCACAGAGATTACATATACCCTGATGTACTCCTCACAGATTACATATACCCTGATGTGCTCCTCACAGTTTACATATATCCTGATGTACTCCGCCCAGCTTACATATACCCTGATGTACTCCGCACAGCTTACATATACCCTGATGTACTCCGCCCAGTTTACATATACCCTGATATGCCCCCACATTATAAACTGAAATACCAGTAAAACCCAAAACAAAACTCTACCAAGCAAAATCTGCGCTCCAAAAGCCAAATGGCGGTCCTTCTGATCCTGCCAGTGTGTCCAAACAGCGGTTTATGACCACATATTAACAATTTATGGTCTGTGTGTGTCTCCAGTGGCACAAGCTGGGCAGAACATATTGGTCACTGAAATGGCATATGAGTGAAAAAATGCCAATTTTCAATCTGCAGTATCCATTGTGCACTAATTTCTGCAAAACACTTGCGGGGCCAAAATGCTCACAATACCTCTAGATAATTTTCTTCAGGGATGTAGTAATTTTTCATGGCTTTCCAATGTACTGGTACCTTAGCTCAATGCAACATGGTGTCAAAAAACAAATTTTGTAAAATCTCCACTCCAAGAACCAAATTGCGCTCCTTCCCTTTAGAGCCTTGCTGCGTGTCCAAACAGCAGTTTATGATCACTTGTGGGGTATTACCATACTCGGAAGAAATTGCTTTACAAATGTTGTAGTTGCTCACATGTTAATTCCTCGCATGTCGCTTGGAATTTGTTGAAAGGTGAGTTTTGTTTTAGTTTTTTTTTTAATTATTATTAAAACTGGTTGTTACTATGTTTGGGGCCTCCCTCTATCTGGCCATGTTAATGGGTAGAGATGAGCGACCTGGGACAACCGAACCCGGTTTCGGTCCGAACATCCGGAAAAGTTCGGTTCGCAGCGAATCCGAACTTCACCGGGTTCGGCCGAACCCGTTTTGACCGAACCCGGTCGAAAATATTATACAAATCGGCAGCCACTTGTCTCTATCAATCACTGATAGAGAAAAGAGGCTGCTGATTAAAAATAAAATAAAAAGCATTTCATACGTACCCGGTCGTTGTCTTGGTGACGAGTCCCTCTTCTTCCTCCAGTCCGACCTTCTTTTCTGACGCGGCAGCCTGTGATTGGCTGCAGAGGCCGCGGCAGCCTGTGATTGGCTGCAGCGGTCACATGGGCTGTATCGTCATCCAGGAATGTCGGGCCGGATGTCGAGAGGGACGAGTCACCAAGGCAACGGCCAGGAGACCGGACTGGAGGAAGCAGAAAGTTCTCGGTAAGTATGAACGTCTTTTTTTTTTACAGGTTACTCTATATTGTGATCGGTAGTCAATGTCCAGGGTGCTGAAACAGTTACTGCCAATCAGTTAACTCTTTCAGCACCCTGGACAGTGACTATTTACTGAGGTCGCCTAGCAACGCTGCCGTAATAACACCTTCACATGATTGGCAAGTCACCACCCCGCACAAGATCCGTGCTGTGCTGTGAACTCTGCTCTTACCATTACGTGGTGACTTGCCAATCATGTGAAGGTGTTATAGAGGACAGGAGTGGAGGAGAGGTAACAGACTGAGAGCTACGTAATGGTAAGAGCAGAGTTCACAGCAGCACTGAATCTGCACGCTCATCTCCTGAAATACTCTGTGCTGTCTTAAACTCTGTGGACAGGTCAGGATCCTGTTTCTTTTAAATGTTGCACTGTAGCGCAGCCTTATATAGTGGATCGAGCGGGTTCCCTAGCAGCATTTAAAAGAAACAGGATCCTGACCTGTCCACAGAGTTTAAGGCAGCACAGAGTATTTCAGGAGAGGAGCGTGTGATTGGCTGCAGCGGCCGCTGCAGCCTGTGATTGGCTGCAGAGGCCGCTGCAGCCTGTGATTGGCTGCAGAGGCGGTCACGTGGGATGAAGCGTCATTCCTGGAGGCCGGCATTCTGACGTCATCCTGACGTGCGTGACCGCCACTACAGCCTGTGATTGGCTGCAGTGGCGACATGGATGAAACGTCATCGCTGGAGGCCGGACAGGAGGAATGTAAGTATGAACGTATTTTTAATTTTTTTTTATTACATTAAAATTGTATTTTCCGCGCGGTCAAGGTTGCTGAAAGAGTTATTGCAGCCCATTAACTCTATCAGCACCCTGGACAGTACCATGCTCGGCGCACGGAAAATACAGGTTCGGTCCGAACTAGTTCGGTCTGAATCGAACTTTTTCGTGAAATTCGGCGAACTAGCCGAACCGAACGTTTCATAAGTTCACTCATCTCTATTAATGGGAGCACTGTTTGGAACACATCGTTTTGGATGAACTCTCTGGTCGGTACTGTGTATAGGGGTATCTCTGGCTAGCACTGTTTATTGCAGCACTTTCTGGATAATACAGTTAATAAGGGCAATCTCTGGATGGAATTGGTTAAGGGACACTCCCTTGGCAATGATTATTGGAGCACCTAAAGGAGCACATTTTGACTGGGAAAACACATCTAGTTCCTATTGTAAAATTTACATTTTTTAATTACCTTAATCACAGCGTATTTTATGCAGGTTTTCTACAAAAAAGAGAGGCTGATAGATTTTTTATTAAAGAAAAATTAACCTGTTACAAATATTTGTATAGTGTGCAATGTGTATGTCACATTTTGAAAAAAAGGCAAGCAAAGAATTAAAGAAATTTCCTTGGATCTTAACATGCCAAAAATGTATAACAACAGATCAAATCCAAATTAAAAGAACAAATGTGAATGTAATTTTTTATTGGTTGTAAATGTTCAAAGAAAATATTTTTTTTTCAGTATCAACATTCTCCATGTGCGGAACAAACACTACATTTACGGTAAGCCTCTAAATTTCCAACACAGTCGTCTCCAACCTGTGACTATCTAGCAGTTGCAAAACTGCAACTCCCAGCATGCCCTGACAGCTTCTGGCTTTCAGCGCATGCTGGGAGTCATAGTTTTACAACAGCTAGAGAGTCACAGGTTGGGGACTGCTAGTCTAATGCAACAAAATATATAAGGACGGGAAGCTTGATTGGTGAATCATTCTTGTTTAACATAGTTAAAGGAAAATAAGGCAATTCAGGCTTTGCAGACATTGACAGATATTAAGATTAAGTCCTGAAAATAGAAAAGAAGTGATAAGAAGAACATTATTTGCATGCACATTTTCGAAGCATTGGGTAAGTCAAATTATTTTAAAGGAACACTGAGAAAAATGATACCCTGTGTTATGTTTAGCATACCTCCCAACCATACCGCATTCAGAGGGACTGTCGCGGGCAAGCCGGTGGTATGTCCCGGTGTCAACTGTATCTGCGTCCTCAGTTTGCAGATGCAGTTAAATCCAATTTTCAAACAAGGAACCATCAGCTCCCTGCTTCAGTATTAGTACAGAGCAGAGGCAGCTCCTCCACTCGTTGAGGATTCCCCGCGTACAGCACTACTTTAAGCGCTGAGCCCAGGGAAGCCTTTGATGTCACAGTCCATTTATGGACAGTGATGTCGGGCTTTCAACTATCAAGTCCCCAGCCAGAGCAACGCAAGCTCCATGGCCGGGGAGTAATGTCTTGGGAAAGCCCTTGACATCACTGTCAGTGGCTTCTCTAGAAGCGGAATCCCCTTGACACTCTGGCTGGGCTTTCCACTGGAGAATCCCCTGATGCCACTATCTATATATGGACAGAGACATCAGCGGCTACTCCTGGTGCGAAATCCCCTGCCAGAGCATTGACAATGCTCTGGCTGGAACTTCCTCCCCTAGAAGCAGCCCCAATGACGCTATATACAGGGAGGGTAGCGCTATCTACAGGGGGTGGCACTAAATTCAAGAGGGTGTGGCACTATCTACATGGGCACTGTAGCAATAGATTGACACTAGCTACATGGGACAATGTGGCACTATCTACATGGGCAATGTGGCACTATCTACGTGGGCACTGGCAAGTTATTTGTGGGCACTGGCAGTAGGGGCGGCTAAGTTGGCATTATACTGCATAGGGCCACTAAGGTGGCATTATACTGTATGGGGACAGGTATGGGGCATTATACTGTATGGGACAGCTAAAGGGGAATTATACTGTACGGTGGCAGCTAAGGGGGCATTATACTGTATGGGGCAGCTATGGGGGCATTATATTGTATGGGGCAGCTGTGGGGGCATTATACTGTCTGGGGCAGCTATGGAAGCATTTTACTAAAGAGGCAACTATGGGGGCATATGTATGGGTATTGAATGTATGGCGGCATCTGTGTGGGCATTATACTGTGTGGGGGCAGCTATTTGACATTATACTGTGTGGGAGGCACTATGGGGCATTATACTGTGTGGGGGGAAGCTATAGGGGCTTTATACTGTGTGAGGGGTTCTATGGGGGCATTATACTGTGGGGAGGCACTATGCGAGCATGATACTGAATGATGAAAAAGCGCTTTACAAATTTACTATTCAAAATGTGCTAGAATTATGGCTTAGAGGGATTTTCGAAGATAGGTCCAAGATAGGCCATCTAAAGGGGACGCGCTGCTTCCTGTTCATTCCTGCCACTGCTCGTACTGTGAATCACCGACACACTTGTAGTGGTAGTTCACAGTATTGCAGTCTTCTCACATTCACTTAAAGGGAATGTGTCGCAAATTAAACCTTTTTTTTTTAAGTAAGTTACTTATTTTTATCATAGTTTTTACGTTTTTTGCTGTATTTTTTTTCTTCCATATGGTGGAATGTATTAAAAATGAAATAATAATAATTTTACATGTTTTCCTATGTTGACCACCAGAGGGAGCACTTCCGAGAATTACAGCAAGGTGAATAAGGCAAAGCAACCTGACTCACAGCTGCCGTAAATGTGTGAGGAAATCTCACCCCCCTCCCTATTTTTGGCTACAAGCCAGGAAAAGTTGTCTTCAAATTGCTAAGCATTGTCCGGCTGCCATTTTGGGAGTGATTGTACAAATGGCAGCTGCCAGAAGCTATAGGACACACCAAAAGGTTAAGGGTATGTTCACCCACTTACTAAAAAAAAGTCTGAAAATACAAAGCTGATTTCAAGGGAAAACAGGTCCTGATTTTCGGCCGTTTTGTAATCAAACTCACGTTTTTCGCTGCGTTTTTTACGCCCATTTTTAGAGCTGTTTTTCTATAGAGTCAATGAAAAACGGCTCCAAAAACATCTCAAGAAGTGACATGCACTTCTTTTTCAGACAGGAGAGGCCATCAACTGGAAAATCCCTTTAAATGATGTCAGAATTCTGAAGTACATTCTGTGAACCACATATGATAGCTGTTTTAGATCCTTTTTGCGCCAAGCTTGCGCATGTCTTAGCGGGAAAGGGGCGTAGTCTAGCCGCACCAATGTGCAAAAAATCTGCCAACATTTTGGCGCAAAACATTGGTGTAAACTCTGCCAACCAATAGGTGGTATAAGGAAGTTAAGGATGTCTAGCATGTCTAGCAAGATGCGCCAATTTTATTATACAGCATGCATCACTTTGATAAATTTGGCGCATTTTCTGACTGCCTTGGTTAAGTTCATGCTGTCTAGAATTTAGATAGTACTAGTAAATCAGCCCCATTGTATGGAATATTAGACTGACTCAGTCACTGATTGCTAGCCTAACGGTCGAATGAAGAGGTCTTCTTTTTAACATAACTTTTTTTTGGAAGCATCCCCAAAAATAAGATGATCAAACTCCCAGCTATCAGCTGTAATCTGCAAGGGAACCTGACAGCAATTCCTTTGCTGGGGAAATTAGACATTACCTTGTATCCATTGTAATGCACGGGCGTGCCAGGACCTCCAGAGAGAAAGATGCTCTTTGTAAGTGCTCTCTGCTCTTACTATCTGATGGAGGTTCTGAATGAGGGACTCCCTTCTATTAACTCAGAATTAGCCTAGTCCCTTATACAGGACACGTAACCACTAATGTACATTATTTTGAATGATACTGAGAAATTTTATAAGCATATTAACATGTTAGGTTGCAGGTTGAGTGCTTTCATATAGGTCGTATGACTTTTTTAGTGGTTTTGCAGCAGCAGGGGTGTGCATTTTATAGTAGAGTGCCTCAACTGCTGCAGAACATCTTTAAAAAAGGAGAGAGGGTCTTAATGTAAAGTAATGAAGTGTTCTGCAGTAGGTAGGTGACTGTACAGTACCTTTAAATACACACCTGAACTGCTGCAGAACACCTTTGTAAAGAGAAGTGCTATATGTCAATATGTTGGTGGTTGACATGAAGTTTCCTCTGAGAATGCCAGAGAGGAGGCAGAGCAAAAGGAAGAAGGAGTTGTCAGGAAGGAAGTGAATAATAGGAGTTAAAGGGGCTTTTCTATACTATAAAGTAATGGCATATCACTAAAATATGCCATCACTTTATGATTGGTGGAGGTCCTGGATATAGGTAATTCTACGAATAAAGGGGTCGCTGCGCTAATTTAGTGCTGTGTCCCCTTCAATGTTTTTCTCTGTACAGCAGCGCCCATTGGGGCCAGCTTCAGATTTACTAAACTGTGGGGTTAGCCGGGAGCTCTGCTGTGCAGTAAAACCTTAGAAGACGACGTAGAGCTAAATAAGTGCAGCGGCCACTCATTCTCAGGATCGGTCAGCGGAGATGATTAGATTGGAATATTACCTTATCTGTTTCAATTTGACCATTAGACAAGTTGATATCCAGTCTCTGCAACATTTGTGGGATGGGGATTGGTTGTAGCACGCCTGGAAGTGAAAATAAATATATCACTTATAGTATATTTCTTAAATCGGTTTTCTGAACTTTCCGTCCACACTGATATTATCATTGGGGTTTGGATGCTATGGTTACGTACGGCACGTCATCACAGTGATCAGAGTTTGGTTCAATAGAACCACAAGAGGTCCAGGTACTGCAGACAATGTACAAATGCTAAAATTGGGAAACAAGCAACTTACTACTGATAGCAGGGGTATACAACGTGTTGATCATAGACGTTATGAACTCCTTCAAGTCTTGCACCTAGACAAAATCACAGGGATGTGACTTGTTGCAGAATTTAAAGGGTTTATCCACAAGCTACAGTTTACATGTATAACTGAACCACAAATAAGACTAAGGATATAAGGTAACGCTATGTCACCGTGGTGCCCCATCTGAAAGGAAAAGTGACCTCACCGCACCGACTCAGCGGAACTTTATCAATAAAGTAGGATTTTTACCATACTATACTGTACTGGTCCAGGAATCCCCCTGTTGATTTCAAGAGGTTATTGGGACTTTAATAGCCTATCCTTAAGATGCCGCTGCCGCTGCCGCATCTTCTAAAAATTTTTAGGCAGAGCTCAGTATTAAATCAATATTCATGAGAAAGTCAAAGTAAAGATTTCAGTGGAATGCGCGGTCTTCATACATAGGATTAACTGTAAATAATTTGCTATCTTACCTCAAATTCTCCAACTGAGGATGAATCTAGAGCCAGGAAGGTCCTTAGAAAACAAAGATACATGTTCTAATTTTTCACCATGAACTTTTACCTCTCACTAGGCAATTGCACAGACAGGAATGTCAATCAAATAGCTCAAAAAATGTTGCAAGCTTAGGGTGTCGTGTCTCAGTCAATTTGCGTTTTCGCAGCGATTTTCAAAAAAGTATCAACAAAATACGCAATGTCTTGGTGGTAATCACTGGGTACGAATGACATGGCAACAATTGTTTTCACTGGACAATAGTCCTGGCAACGCAGCTCATATTAATATAAACATGGTTTAGGGTCTATGCACAAGACCATATTACTGATTTATATTTTACGGATCTATAAAAGGAAGTTGATAGCCTGGTATCGCCCCACATTATGCCATATTACTTAGGTACCATAACAAAGCAAACAAAAGTACCTACTGGTCTATATTATAGTCCCATAGGGACTCCATATGCATGCAGGTCTGCTAATACCTAATCCCCTAATACATTGGTGATCTATCGGGATCTAACTTTGGTGATATAAGTTTGGTTCAGTAGAAGTTTGGTTAGACAACTGGCCTGTTAGATTACACAAAGCTGAACAAGGCCTCATGCGCACAGTCGTATTACAGCTTCGTTTTGTACATAGCCATAATGGGACTACCATAGAGATGCATGGGATATCTACTGTACCCCTGTATGCCTCTGAAAAAATCATGGCATGCTCCTTTGGATGCTGTAGGTATGAACTTGATTCAAAAGACATATAAAAGAGTGCAAATCACTCCAGTTTAAAGAATATATATATATATATATATATATATATATATATATATATATATATATATATATATATATATATATATATATATATATATATATATATAAACATATATATATATATATATATATATAAAAACATATATATATCTTATTTTATTGATTTATTTACTTGTCTATGAGGTCTAAAATATGTAGATTACAAACATTCAGACATTTCCTTTTCTTCTTTTCTTACTTGTCAAGGGAGATCATAAAGTTTAGGTTTTTTTCATCAACTGATAACTGGAGCTTAAAATTCATATGCTGTAAAAGTAAATGGAAATGTACTAATTACATTCAAGAGTATGATAGAATTTATTGGTGTGGAACAATTGTATTACATAACAATCCTAATAGCGTTTGAAAAAGTTAGCTTAGGTGTATCGTCACCAATGCTAATCTTCTAATAAATAAAAATGATTGTCTATACAAATTTTATTTTCTGCAGCAAATATATGGCCTAATTTATCAAATCTATCTCAGATGGGAAATAGTCTTGTTGTCTTTTTTTTTTATTTGTAATCATTGATGTCAATAGGTGACATTTTCTTGCCTACACTGGGATCCAAAAAATCCACTGTTATTTTAGTCCAAAAAAGAAAAAAAAATACACTAAAAGCTGCCTTTCTGAATATGTTTAAGTGGCTCTAAGTCTGGGGAAAAGGTCAGGGCTTAGGCTGCTTTGTCTGTGAGGCAGCTTTCTGCTGCACTAACCTCCCCTCATTGCGCTAACTAAGCAAGCTAAGCCTTACTAACTTTCAACGTATTATTCAAAAACAGGGAGGGCCTCTGTTTTCTTAGTCAGATCTGTATTTTAAAGTTTATCTATGACAATGAACAAAAACACATCTAATTTAAGATATATTTAGAGCAAGATTGAAATTGCTTGGGCGCCAACACTCCATCTATACAGAACATGAGTCATAGCCAGTGTTACCTCTAGGCTGTGCGCTCTTAACAGGATATTAAACAGGAGTTAAACATTCGACACCCTGCAGACAAAGTTGTTACAGGGCTTGCCCCGTTCCCTTTTATCAGCTGATCATGGGGTTTATAGGAGTCGGACTCTAACTGATCTGATATTGATTACCTATTCTAAGCACAGGTCATCAATATCAAAGTCCTATAAAATGCCTTTAATTGTGGTAGTCGATTACAATTGGACCCTAGTGGCTAGCTCTAAAACCAACTCCATATTGTCTTCTGCTGGACCTGTGGGACCCTTTTATATTTGGTGCTCATTATTTTGTCATTGCCTGATGGGCCAGTCTGACCCTAGACATTGCTATGTTTTGTTACAGCCTTTTTTTTTTTTTTACAAGTTTGCTAGTAATCTAACTAGTATAATTGGCTCATTTTAATTCTTACCAGGTTAACTTCAAATAAGAGCTGAGATTTTGAGTCTGGGGACGATGCAGTAACTTCCATAGTTGAGTAGATATGAAGAATTGCATTTTTGCTGTTAGCTGTAACTAAAGCTGATTTATTCACAAAAATATTTATTTTGTAATCTTGTAGTCCTGCAGGAAGCTGAAAGAAAAAGATATCTGCATTATCATAAAAACAAAGGCAGTGAAAAAAGAGCAGTGATGAGGCTTCTTTTCTCTGATCGTGGGGATCACTGTATGGGCTATGCGGTTTATCACATTATGGGAATTATAGTAAAATTTTTTACTAAAGAATCTACGGTCTTGACTAAAGTCTGGGTATGGTAACAGATGTCCCAAGAGAACTGAACATATACAGAGAACCTGTATGCACCTTCCTAGACTCTGATGCACCTTCCTCTTTAGGACAGCATAACAGTCACAGTTGTATAACAGGCAAACAAGAATGGACAAGGAGGCAGCACTTCCAAAAATATTACAGCCTTTAATCATCCATGCAACGTTTCAGTCCACCAGAACCTTTTTCAAGCATGCTCCCTATACACTATCTTTCCCCCTCCCCTTATAGATTCTACCATGGATTCTCTCCTCTCTCTCTACACTGATGCTGCCTGTGTGATTTCCGCTTCCCTATCCAGACTCTGTGGGCTCTCCTCTCTCTCTAAATCCTCCTCTCCTCCCTGCTAGTACCTAATACATAGAGAACGAAGGGGGAGAGCACAGAGAAGAGATTATGTAAGCTCTAAACCCTACAGCAGTAGAACCGTAGGACAGTTTTTTAATGTAGACTATGCAAACGTGTAAATGGGTTTTCCAAGTATTAGAACATGACCCTCTTGTAATTAAAAATAAACTCTATTCATATATTTGACATTCAACTCCGGTCCCACGCTGCCAACCGCTGGTTCACGCTGCTCTAATCTGGTTCGATGACTTGTCAGAAAGTCCCTATGGACATCACATCTCATGGCCGTACTCTCAGTGCATGCCATTGTGACATTGCATAAAAATATAATACCATGAACACCAAGAGCAATGTTCATAAATTAATAGCAATAGCACACCCCTGGCATACACTTTGACTCTATGGTCTATAATATCACTCTTATAAGAACCCCTTTCTCCACTGAACACCTGATATAAAATCCCTAAGCAGTAAGCTCCCCAAAATGGCGGCTGAGCGAACAGAATATTTTCATGTAAGTCTATGACTGGGAAAGGGGAATTTGGAGCTCTGTATCAAAAAACTGAGCTCGGAACCCTATAAAGAATTTAGAAACCAATTTAGATTAAATAAAATTAAATTATATGTACACTTTCCTGCCCAAGACCACCTCCATGAGCCCCTTCACTCAAACTACCAGGAGTATTAGCTGTTAACCAGGGTTACTAATCACCAGGCATTTTTCAGTCTTCACTGTTGGCACCAACACTCTTTAGAATCCCGCTTTGAAAATCTGCTTGCCCTTGATAAGGTTGCGTGCATGAGCCCTAATGGGAAAATTTTCCACTGGGGCTTTTTTCTCTGAAAAAACACAACCCAGTCTCAACCTGTGAATACACTCTCAAAGTTCTGAATCTCAGAGTTGTGTGTGTGGTATAACAGATGGTGGTTGGTTTATAACTGAGATAGTTGGTTAATCTCATGTATGTATAAATTCCTACCTCGGGAATGAATTCACTTAGGATTGATGTGGACATGGCCCCTCCATTTGCAAGCTGAAAAAATAACAAATTATTGTTAGTGAAGTTACAGTACACTGGCGTTAATAATTTAGTAGAGAAACAAAGATCTGGTTCCATTACTAAGAGTTACCCCTTAACAGAGCAGTGCAATGCCATCTCGAACTTACTTATTGCACCCCACCCCATCTGAACTGAAATAAGCTAAATAAATAAACCCCCCAAAAATGCAGGTTTTCAAATGCAAAAGGTTAAGATTTTTACA
This sequence comes from Rhinoderma darwinii, assembly GCF_050947455.1. Classification (NCBI taxonomy): domain Eukaryota; kingdom Metazoa; phylum Chordata; class Amphibia; order Anura; family Rhinodermatidae; genus Rhinoderma; species Rhinoderma darwinii. The sequence continues at coordinate 40,842,972 of NC_134699.1, read as the reverse complement.
AATCCATTTCCCATTAATGGACCCTGTCTGGACCCTATGTTTATCCTCTGCAAACAATTCAATACTTGAACTTAGCCTTATTATTGGATTGTGGCAAGGTTGGGGATAGGAAAGAAGATGAAACAAAGTTGAGGGGAATCTAGTCCTGTAATGTATACAAAACATATCATTCAGTTAATGTTCATCCTCTGTAACCTAATAGGAGAACATTTTCTTCATACATCATCTTCACTGGCTGTAAAGTTAAAAGCTCCTTCTTCTTGAAACACAGTGAAGGCACGTCCAAGAAAGTCAGCGGTCAGAAAGAGCGTTGTAGTTTCACGGCCAGATGGCAGGACAAAAGAACTTGTATCCTTGTCATCGGGTGGGTTGATGATATTTTCTCCATTGAATACTTGGACCTTCAGGAGAATATAGAATATTGTATGATTAAGGGGGTTTTTTAATGGAAGAGGTTCAGATTAACCCATGGTGCTGTATTTTAAACTCTAGAATGTTAATAAAATTCTCCTACCCTGACCCGACTACTCCACCAGCCTTTCAAGCATTTTCGACCTTAGAGTGAAACCCAGTGGGTGGGTATTGGGGACCCTCATTCTCGGGGTAATGGGAATTAGACCCTTCACCAATCTCACGTTTATGGCATGTTTAAATCACGTTTAAAAATGAATAGTGGGAAAACCACATTCAAGGAATTTTTTTCCATGTCAATAGGACATGCCAAAAACACTATTGTGTGGGGTTCAACTGCTGCTACTCCAATAAGTTGTTAGAATGAGACTGTTTTTTGAAGAACAGGCCACACATAAATGGAAAACCTTGGAAATCTATGGAAGGTTCTGAGTCTCTACTACAATACATAGGAGTCACATAAGTACAGAAGTAACAAAATGACCAGATTCACTCACTGTACCTATTTGTACATATTAGCATTCAGCTGTGGCACAACATGAAGTTCATGCCCCCCCCCCCCCACCCCCCTCAACTCACACATCTTTAATAGTACTGGTTGTCTCATATGGGGCAGAGGGACATTTAGGATCCCCTTATGTCCAAGGGCCTGGGTGCACTGCAATCTTGGCACCCCCTATAGTGACACCCCTAGCTTTCAGTATGGTTAATACTAGAGTTATTGGATGATGCAGTCACGTGGCAGTTAAAGTGGACTCACATTTAATTCAATATCAATATATTCTTCTGTCACTGTTTCTATTGGAGATGTCATGTAATGGAGACTTCCAGAACGTCCAAAAGGAAAACTCACTGAAAAAATATACTCAATTATTGCAGTGTCACATGACTACAGATAGCGGAAATAACAGTATAGAAATAAAGCAGTTGCATATAGTTACAGAGATGCATAAAGAAGAGGAGGTCGAGGTGCAAAAATTAGAATGGTTCCTGTTCATGTCACTCCATTTCCATATCCTGAAACCGGAGGAAGTCGGGGGCTCGTTTCTGATTGTAATACTTAACTGTTTGTCATGCACAATTTTCCATTCATTTCAGAAAGGACAAAATCCACGGCTGGGCACAGCTGAAAAATATGGCCATTTCAATAGTATATTCTTAAAATGTAGCCACAATAACAAATCAAATCTGCAAATGTGTATCCATCACATGACCATGAACGCTTTTTATTCACTGGATGTAAAACAATGAACATTCCAATTGAATGAAAGCAAGCAGAGATCTTGAAAGCTCAAAGGATTGATACAGATAGTTTATTGGAAAATTGTAGCATTTTTCATTAAACAAAGAATAACATTTATTTGTTGAAACTTGAATATCCCTTTTGGAATTACACAGGGCCGTAGCTGTAGGGGGTACAGAGGTTGCAGTAGCCATGGTGCTTGGTGGTCTTCTGCCACATAAAAGGACACCAGGACTTAGGATCTGGTCACAACTCCATTATTTATTTAGCATCAGGTTCCTGCTGCTCTCTGATGGCCAGAATAATGTTGAATGCTGCACGTTTATTTTCAGGAAAAGACAGAAACGTGACTGACTTATTATAATGCAATGGGATCCATTGCAAAACATGTCATAACAGAAAAAAATGGAAGCCATGACGCCAATGTGAACAGAGCCTAAATATGTCTCAAGATAGTATGGGGTGCTGGTACAGATTTTGCCTCGGGACCTAGGAGCCTCTAGAATTACACAAATAGCAAGTCCGCAATATAGAATATTACTATTTAAAAACGACCTGTAGCTGCAAGAGCAATCTCGTGCTCCTAGCTTGCAGGGCTACTGCTCTACAGACCTATCAGCAGACTGTAGGATGTTGTAATACAACCTGTATCTTCTGATGGGTCTGCAGAATTTAATTTTATCTCTGCTCCTATTTCAGATAGTTACCGATTTGTATCTTGGCTTCACGTAATAGAATGGTCAATAGCAAGTATCGATTGTTTTTAAAGAGGACCTGTCAGCTCTCTTGACATGTCTGTTTCAGTAAGTACTTGTATTACTCAATAAAATAACAATTCTGGAGCATCTTTTCTTAGTACACTGTGCTGTGCTGTTCCTCTATTATTCCTCCTGAAAATGTACAGTACGAATAAATTGACTTCTTGCTGTTATCATTTTCCCCCATCAATGGGATGTGTCACTTCACACTCTGATACTGTCAAATTAGTGTATATAGGATATACAGATATATATAGGAACACAGCCTATTAAGAAGGTGACTGGTAACACCCAGTTGTCAATTTCTTCATTCATTTCCAGAAGGAAAACAGAGAAATAGCACAATATAGAGTTTTAAGAAAAGATGCTACAATATTGTTATTTCATGGGGAATATAAGTATTTACTAAAGCAGACATGGCAGAAGAGCTGAACGGTTTTCTAAACACTTGCCTTAAAGGATGTGTAAGCGAGACCTGTTTATTAAAACAATCATCTCAGTTTAAATTAAATCTACTACATAGCAACAAATCATAATATTTTAAGAAATGGGAAAAAAAAAGAAAATGGAAAAATAAATTTAGTTACCAGATTCAATAAATATTTCAATAGATATTATCCGTCAATGTAATAACTTACTGTAGCAGGCAAAAGTGTTTTAAGGTTTTTATCCAGAAAGTTATTCATCACATTTGGCAAAATTCTGAAGAAAAAAAAAAAAAAGAACTGGAATTAGAAAGCTCAGCACAAAGAAGCTAACAAGGGAATCTGAATGTCCAAATCAAATTCATTTACATTGTTTATTTGCTTTTTTTTTTTTTTATTGTAAGAACGAAGGGCATCCAGGGCCATTGCTGTTTAGGGGATCTATAATGTTAATCCCTAATCATTTCCACTCATGTAAGGGTCCCTGCTTCTTTAAAGGATCTGACTAGAATTTAGACTGAGCTTATATAACTATTTTTTGGGATACTATTTTATGCCCTTATACTGTATATGCTTTCTGGTAATTTTAAAGCAAGCTTATTTTGCAGATTTGATAATAAAAAATAAAAAAAATCTATATAGAAGCAGAAGAACCAAGTAACAGTCGACGCAGAATCCCATTTTAACATGCAAAATACACAAAAGTTTGAAAGGACGACAAATTTCTGGCTTTGAGGAGCCCATACGGAATTCCACTTTTCTTGCTCCAAGAAGTAGTGATAGCTCCAACACTGTATGTACATGATACAGATAGACCCTGGTTACCTTGCTTTTTATACAGTCATTATGGTTATATTGTGATATAGAAGTTCTGTTACCTTAGTTTTAAGGGTATGTAAACATTTGCAATATATTTTTCATTTTTCTTCATTGCATTTAAAATATATAAAAATTAAACCACTCTGCAAATAGTCTTGATTAAATGTATCCTACCGTTTTGTGTATTGATCTCCCATGCAGACGTATGTGTCTCCATGGCTACAGACTACAAAAAAAACAGGGTATAATCTTATCCTGCAATAATGTGTTAAAGCGTACCCCTAATTATAAAACAACTTGCCATAAATCTATAGCATGAGCGAATATAAGAAACTTTGTAATATATCTTATTGGAGAAAAATTCATTTTTCTCCAATTATTAGACCCCTTCCACCAGTTTTCTTAACTGTTCGCTTACTCAGAATTCACTTATAGGCGCTTCACTTTCAAGTTACACTGCCCATCAAAGTCTATTGAGATTAGAGGGGGGGAGATAGGAGATATGTTAAAGGCTTTGTACACCTTTGCAAGGCAATTACTTTTTTTTTTTTTTTTAATAAAAGGGTGTATCATTGTGTTTGATGCAACTTTACAAATACTTTTTATTAAAAAAATGTTGAACTTTTTTAGGTACAGCTGCTTTGTATTCTCTATACAGAGCAGCTGTGTCTTGCGCTATTCACTGAATACGTCAGTTCCGCGGACCTGACGGGTTCAGTGATTCTGACATGTAGGATCCACCTGTAAACTATCACATCTACGTTTATAACTTAGATGTGATTGTTCACAGGTGGGACCAGCGTGTCAGAGACAGTCAGGACCCGCTGTCACTGAAACCCGCTGGGACTGACATATTCAGTGAATAGTGGTAGATATAGCTGCTCTGCATAGAGAATATATTTTAATAAAAAGTATTTGCAAAGTTACACCAAACACACTGATAAACCTCTTTATAAATATAAATAAATTGCCTTACAAAGGTGTACATTGCCTTTATGGCTGGGTTTTCATGGTCAATATCCGTTTTGCCCTTATATTTGGAAAATTACTGCAACACACCGCGGTTTTGCTGCCATTCGCGACAAATAATTATATGTTTTACTGCGGCGTGAAAAACCAACCCATCAGTCTCATATACACATCAGTCAGGAGCAATGTAGCTGAGAATCCAACACTGGTGTGAGATAGTAAGGCTGGGTTCACACGACCTATTTTCAGACGTAAACGAGGCGTATTATGCCTCGATTTACACCTGAAAATACGGCTACAATACGTCGGCAAACATCTGGCCATTCATTTGAATGGGTTTGCCGACGTACTGTGCCGACGACCAGTAATTTACGCGTCATCGTTTGACAGCTGTCAAACGACGACGCGTAAAATGACTGCCTCGTCAAAGAAGTGCAGGACACTTCTTTGAAACGTAATTTGAGCCGTTTTTCATTGAAGTCAATTAAGAACAGCTCAAGATTACGGGCGTCAAAGACGCCTCGCGTAATGCGAGGAGGAGCTTTTACGTCTGAAACGACGCAGCTGTTTTCTCGTGAAAACAGTCTGTCTTTTCAGACGTAAAAGCCAGTTCTCATGTGCACATACCCTAACACTTACCAGAAGCTGCTGCACATCTGTGTCTTTCTTGCACTCTCCAGCTCCCTCCTCTTGCTCACCCCTCCCCTCTTCATAGACTTGTATTGGCAGCTGTAACCAGATCTCTCAGAGCTTAGCAACCATATCCTCTCTGCCTCACTAAATACTGATTATATGAGTTAATTCAGAATGAGTGAACAGTTAAGAAAATCGGAAAGGGAGGAGGAAGAAAGGAGCCTAATAACTGGAAAAGGAGACATTTTTATTATATAAGATATATTGCAAATTTTATTGCTTTCGCTTGTACTATTGATTTATGCAAAGTTATTTATAACTGGAGGTATGCAAAAAGCCATTTGTTACTCCACTGTCTCTGACCGATTCTTCTTTCTAGCCTTTTCTTGAACATGATAAAATCATCTTTGATCAGAGCAGATTAATGTTATTCACACACAGCATTTTATAAGTCCTTAAGGAGAAATGTGAGCTGCAGAAATCAGAATTTGCATAGCCTGTGGATGCCAGAGTGTGGGAGAGGAGACACCACATGCACACAGCCTACAGCACTAACAAAGGGATGGGGTGGGGCAGAAAACATACATCACAGGGAACACCCACTGTGCTCTGAACCTGCAGTTCCACAAGCAATAAGAGGAATCAAGTCTTGAAAATAAAAGAAGCAATACGGAAATGAGTCCACAACTTAATGTGACTTAAACTTCTCCAGGTACATATATATATATATATATATATATATATATATATATAAATTATGTTTTTAAAGGCAAAGGTGCACATATGCTTTAAAGATATGAACATTAATATAATGAGCTTCTTAGCACCTCTATTCTTAATGGAAGCATAATTATTTTGTTAGAGTTGGGAGGAGTACTTACAAACTTACCACACTACCAAAAGTATGTGAACAGCCGAACCCCGGAGTGGGGTTCCTTGGGCCCTCATGAGGAAGTTACCCTCCATCTATACAGATCATGTACATGTTCACCTTTAATTGCATTGTAATTTTTGTTGTTCTCATTGCACACAGGACATATCATCAACAAGGTCTTATAGGTTATTTGTGAATAAATCCATTACATACAGAACCTAGAAGCAAAGGATTAATTCCAAAGTCAACTCCATATGGAGCTGTCTTCTACCTGACCTTTGAAACCTAGTTGTATTAGTGGCCACTAATTGTGTGGGAGCCTGGGCCCATTAGATGATCCTGTAAACTCTGGTGGACAGTCCAAACCTGACCACATCCATATGCACTTGTTAAAAATGTTATTCCCATGGATATTGCCCCCTCTTCTACAATTGAAATCCCCATTTGTCCTGCACATTACACCACTACAGCTAACCTTCATTTTGTGCTATCAAATCTATAAAGTTTATATGATCTGTCAACAGTTCTTAGATGAAGTGTCCACATACTTCGGCAATGCTGTGTATATGAGCAATCTAACTCGAGAGCCCAGTATGATAGGAACACTATTAACAATATGATTTATTCACTCCAAGAACTGTAAAAAGGGCCACACAAAAAGGACATTATTTTTGTGTCTAGGAAAGACGATTCAGATGTTAATATATAAAAGGGTCCGTAATTGCGTGCCAAAATTTCGGACCGCAATTACGCACTCATTCACTTCTATTGTCCACAGACACCTTCCCGTTAATTTACTTGAAGGTGTCCGGGCCGTAGAAGTGTACCTCAAACAATATGACACGTCTTATCTTCTGCGTTTTATGGGCCGTACTACCATACTTTGAGATTACGGGCACGGCCATGTGCATGGGGCCTTAGAGTAGTCAAACAAGGGAAGGCCCTACTCCAATAGGTAGTAATGGCAGATCCTATGACAGCATTCAAAAAAGGGCTAGATGCGCATCTAATGACAAATGATATTAAGATTATAGATAGTTTAGCAATAAATGATATATAATTGATTGAGAAAATTTGTACTTGATGTCTTTGACCTGTGTCTTTTTTCAACCTATGTAACTGTGTAATATGTGCAACACTGACAATAGGCCCTGATTATCAGACACGTGTGGTTATAGAGGTCTGACTTCTCTTATATTAGTGATTTCAGAACTTTTTAGTTTAGATCTTTGGTCCTTTGAAAAAATCTCTAAACTACAAAGTGGAGATATGAATAGAGCATTTACCTGCTACTTGACTTTCATCTGATTTTAGACTACACCCAAGTAAAAAATGCAGTGTTTATAAACATTCATTAGAATAATATAAGAACTTTAATTCACCTACCCTTTTGGAAGATTGGCTTCAACGTCAATGAGGTTGATCTTACATTCCACTCTGACGAAAGTAGGGCAGTCTACATTCTCTTTCTTTAAACTTGTATTTGTAATAATATCTACTTCGATTTTCATGTCAGTTTTTCCACCCAAGAAACTGTTAAATCATAAAAATACATTGGTAATTGTGTGTGTCCGTACTTTATGCAGGCTTGCCTTAGGGATGTGAAACCTGTGGGGCAAGGGTGGGAGGCCATTGGCCCTGATGACTTGGACACTTATAGCTTGCAACATTAATCACACACTCGGTGCCTGGACTTATGAAAAGACAGCCGTCTCCTTCCTTAGATTATTAATTGGCAGAGTTATTTGGCCAATTGTATGGCTCTATTAATATACCACATTTGGTAAGGTTATTCGGCCTATAGGGTACATGGTATGGCATGCCACATGGGTACCCATCAAAACAAAGGCCGGTTCTGAACATATATTTTATTGTTAACCATATTCTTTACCTTTTCCCGCTGATTTCTATCTTGTTTGTTACAAACATTTGGATACCAAAGTCTGGTAAGATGTTCAGAGAAATCTTGGAGAATTCAAGCTTTTCCACCTTTATACTGTAAATAAACATAGGTAATTATTTCCAATTTTCTAACCAGCTATTATAGGTAGATCATGATATTTGCTGACACAAGTTGAGTGAAACCTCTTTAGGATGACAGCCCTTAGTGGACGACACCCCTTAGTGGTCTTCTACAGGGGTGGTCTTCTAGAGGGGTGGTCTTCTAGAGGGGTGGTCTTCTAGAGGGGTGGTCTTCTTAGTAACAACTATAAGTGGCAGTATTTTAGATACAGGCAGTATATAAAAAGGAGGAGATAAACTTCCCCACAGTGTCTGTCGGACCTCAGGATATTCTTGTAGAAATCCTTATACTGGTGTAAATTTCAACTTGTTCCCCTTCATTTTTGACTGACAAACAGCTGGGGTTAAGGATTACCCAAGTGAAGGGGCTGGTCAGTGGGGGAAAGCTAATTTTACAGCCAGTTGCTTTACAGCCAGAGACTGGTTTGTTATATTGAGAGGAAATGGGAGGGAGATGGCTAATTTTCTGGTACACATATACAGGAATTCTCTACATTTCTGCCAATTTTGATTGCAATATGAGACAGAATTGGATCAAAGAAGAAAAGAATAGCTACCCCTTCTCGCCGCAGCCATTTCTACGTCGTTACTTTTCCTCCCCACCTACCAAAAGCCATAACTTTTTTTTGTCAATATAGCCATATTATTGCTTGTCTTTTGCGGTTTGAGTTGTCGTTTTTTGTGGAACCATTTATTGCACATATAATGTACTGGAAAACTGGAAAAAAAATCTTTGTGTGGTGGAATGAGAAAAAAGCAGTGATTCCTTCACTGTCTTTTGGCTTTTGTTTTTACGTTGTTCACCATGCGGTAAAAACTACATGTTAACTTTATTCTGCGGGTTAGTACAATTAGGGCGATACCAAATTTATGTAGTTTTTTTACGTTTTATTAATTTTACAGGGAAAAAATTAATTATTAAAAATAAAATTTGTTTTGTGTCGCCATATTCTGAGAGACATAATTTTTTGTTTTTTCTGTCGATTAAGCTGTGTGAGAGCTTGCTTTTTGGGGGGTGAACTGTAGTTTTATTGGTTCCATTTTGGGGTCTATCCGATTTTTTCATTTTTTTACTGCATTCACCATGCGAGTTAAATAATGTAATATTTATGAGGTCGAATTTTTGTTGACATTTTTTAGCAGGTTTTTTTGAACTTTGAATTTTTTTTTTCATATATAAAAAACTTAATTTAACTGTATTTCTGTATTTAACTTTTTTATTAGTCCCCCTAGGGGACTTTAACCAGCGATCGTTAGATCACTTGCACCATATATTGCAATACTAATGTATTGCAGTGTATCGTCGTTTTTACAGGCTCCTATTAAGCCCTGCCTCTGGAAGGGCCAAGTAGGAGCCCAAAGATGGCAGACCTGGGGGCCTTCTCATGGCGTCGTGGTGGGCTAATGAGCCGTTGGAGGGGACTGCCCCACCCTTTCTAACTCTTTAGATTCCGCCGTCGCTATTGACCACAGATCCAGGGGGTTAAACAAGCGGGATCCCGCTCATTGCAGTGAAGTGTCTGCTGTTGCATACAACTGACATGCGCAACATATGTAGCGGGCTCAGGCTGTGAGCCCGCTCTATACTTTCCCTCCCGGCCTCTGTCATATATATGGTGGATGTCGGGAAGAGGTTAAGGAAGAAATGCTGTTTTTTTTCTGTATTTTCTACATTTAGTGTTCTATCAATAAAAGAGCAAAGATAAGTAGATGTTAAAGGGGTTGTCTGATATGAGACGAAAAGAGTTTGCCTAGTTTTTAGAAACAGCACCATTCTTCTACATGGGCAATGTCTGGTATTGCTGCTCAGTCCATTATATAAAGTAGTCAATTTTTTGCATAGATCCACCAAACCTAATAGACAGGTCTAAATTGCTCTTTGAGTTCCCAGTAGGTACTATAAGCCAGGCCTAAAGTGACCATGCTTCTTTAAGTGCTATAAATAATAAGTTCTGACTAATAGTAATAGAACCACTAGTGGTTATTCGGGTTCTGTTACTATATTCGTTTACATAGTTACATAGTTAGTACGGCCGAAAGGGATTGGATAAAGGGAAGGGATGGGAGCAATTCTAGAACTTTGTTTTAACCCTAGTGATCCAGGGGAAGGTTTAAAATAAATAAATAAAAGTACATAAGTAAATAAATATAAAAATGACCCATAAGGCATTAACCAATCTTACATAAAAAGGAAATATTCCCTCCTGATCCCAAGTAGCGATCCAACTGGATCATCGTTCAAACAAGAATTCTACACATTGACATAGGAGCTGTTATTTAACCTCTACTGAACTTTACAAGCTACAGAATTCACTTACTTTGTAATACCCTTCACTGGACTTTTACCCTTTTTGCCAATGGCTTTCTTAGTTTCTGGTGATTCTGCCATTTTCTTTAGTGTGCTTTTATCTGTCAGAATATCTGTCACAACTATAAGAGTAAACATTTCACAATATTATACGTACATTCATACGTGGGGGAGCCAGAAGAAATAAAAATGCTAACATGGACCTTGACCTACAGAATAGGAACATTTAGGGTTGCTGATGGAGAACTAGATATATATTTTGAGAGTCAATGGGGGAGATGTATCAAAACTGATGCAAAACGAGAAGTGGCATATTCAGATTCCACTTTCAATTTTTCAGAAGCCCTTTGGCGACCTGATTGATTGACATGGCCAACTACGCAGCTTTTTCTTTTTTTTTTTGCATCTGTTGTATATACAGTATTTGTCCTTCAAATAAGTATACAATAAACTAGATCATTCCATAATTCTTATTAAATCTTTGCGTCTACATTATGAGCTATAGTATATAATGGTGCCCACACTGCTGTTCAGCCTTTTTAGGTATTGTGATGGCAAAAATAGCACAGCATGCAGCAGTACTCTTGCCACTAAAATGACTGATACCTCGATGGAGTCCCCAGCTGACCCCATTTCCACTGGGGTGCAATTTGAATCCGTCATATGACGGATCCGGCAAACCGCCATAACTTCTGTTATAAAGAGAAGCCATGAGCTCAGTTTCCAATCTAAAGTTGGCCATTGGTGTAACTATTATTAACAATCTGACTGCTTTAACAATCATTAATTAATTGTTACTTGTATAATAGTAAAAATTATAATTTCTAGACAATGTGAAAAAAAAATTTGCTCTATTGGTCCCAAAAGTTATATTGGTATTTCCTGCTTCAAAATTTTCCACGGTCTATAGTGATATATACAACAATTGTCACAATCATTTTCTACTGAAAAATACATGTGGGGCAGTGAAAATGCACAATAGTTCCCATAATATATACACATTGTTGTTTTTTTAGTAAGAATTGTAAGGACTGATAAGAAGGAAGGATGTAAACTAATGAAGTCACCCAATCAGTACACACAGCTGATCCCGGGACTATGTGTAACTAAACTATGTATTATATAATATATAAATACACAAATGAAGTATAAAATAAAATATTAAAAGATAGTCTAAAGTTTTATGTATGAGGTAGGCAAATAAATGAAATTAAGTTTAAATTATAAATGGTAAGTAGATAGAAAAAAAAGTAGATGATAGATAGATAGATAGATAGATAGATAGATAGATAGATAGATAGATAGATAGATAGATAGATAGATAGATAGATAGATAGATAGATAGATGATAGATAGATAGATAGATAGATAGATAGATAGATAGATAGATAGATAGATAGATAGATAGATAGATAGCTATGAGATAGATAGATAGATAGATAGATAGATAGATAGATAGATAGATAGATAGATAGATAGATAGATAGATAGATAGATAGATAGATTTAACTAGAGCTGGTGGCAACCCTTACCATTTTGTAGAGCACAATTGTCCAGCTGCAGATATGCCCCAGGTCCAAGTGACTGACACAGGGTTACAAGCCCTAGGAAGACCCCAATGTAGTACAACATGACCATTCTTCACCCCTAACACGACCTGGCAAATTATAAAAAAGTCAAAGCCATTCTGTTTTGCTTCATATCAGCATCTGATTCAGCTTGGGATATCACTTTACAACATGCTTCCCTTCACATTGGAAATCCTTTCTTAAAGGAGAACTACATTACATTTAATTACATTATTATTGTAGTGTCTTCCAATTAGAAAAAATAAAGATCACAATATTACACCATGTCATTTCAAAGTCTGTCTTGTTACAGCATCACCTTCACTTTATATGTTTAGGATTACTCTAAAGTATCCGCATGGCTCTCTAGCTGTTGTACAACTAGCAACATTTCCTGACGAGTGAAGATCTACTGATTGCAGACCACTGTTATAGGGGGGTAGTACATCACTAATAATTGTTTTTTCATAAAATGTTTACATTTCAACATTTTGTCCTATAAAGTTATTGTCAGGAAAAGTGGAAAAACTACAAACTACAAACAATTCTAGCAGTGTATCAGTGGTGGACATTGATTCTAGTGCACCTTCAGAGATAGCACTGGATACACAGTGGCAGGGTTGTGTTATATGGCATCCTTGGACTGGGATGGAGTCTACGTTCCCCAAGCCAAATGATAAACTGTTGGATGCGCTGGGATCAGGGCCGATTCTAGCTTTTCTGCTACCTGAGGCAAAAATTGAAATGGCGCCCCCCAAATTTTGATTGACATCCCCATGGCTGTTCTACATCACTGCCAGCCTCCTGCAACTCTTGCGTATGCACTGTTGCTTGTACAGGCATGCGTTGTGCAGCCGGGCAGAATACACCTCACTGCACGATGTGTGCCCAAGTAGTACAAGGCAATGGCACATCCGAGAAAGTTGGAGACTAGTAGTGATGTATATCAGCCAGGGGGACGTCAATAAAACATGGAATAGTGGGTTTGGAGGCAGGACTATGTGACTCCTCAAGACAGCGTCACCGCCCCATGACCCTTAATGAGTAATTAGCATAGGTGTGCACCGTTTTAAAAGTATATAATATAGATTTTGCTGCATCTGAAAAAAACATACAAGGGAATGTTTGGAAATATTGTATTACTGCATGGTAGTGGTTCAAGGGGTTAAAATTACCTGACTAGTTCCCATTAAATATAAAATGGATTGAAAACGATTCCATCTGCCCAGCAATTTTGTTATAAATATATCCTATATAATTACAGCTTCAGAACCAAGCTGATACATATATACAGCACCAGAACAAAGCTTAGTACATATATACAGCACCAGAACAAAGCTCAGTACATATAGACAACACCAGAACCAAGCTCAGAACATATATACAAGACCAGAACAAAGCTCAGTACATAAATACAGCACCAGAACAAATTTCAGTACATAAATACAGTACCAGAACCAAGCTCAGTACATATATACAGAAACAGAACCAAGCTCAGTACATATATACAGAAACAGAACCAAGCTCAGTACATATATGCAATACCAGAACAAAGCTCAGTACATATATACAACACCAGAACAAAGCTCAGTATATATATACAACACCAGAAACAAGCTCAGTACATATATACAGTACCAGAACAAAGCTCAGTACATATATACAGTACCAGAACAAAGCTTAGTACATATATACAAACAACACCAGAACAAAGCTCAGTACATATACACAGTGCCAGAACCAAGCTCGGTACATACATACAGCACCAGAAAAAAGCTCAGTACATAAATACAGAACCAAGCTCAGTACAGATATTCAACACCAGAACCAAGCTTAGTACATATATACAGTGCCAGAACAAAGCTCAGTACATATATACAGTGCCAGAACCAAGCTCAGTACATATATACAACATCAGAACCAAGCTTAGTAAATATATACAGTGCCAGAACCAAGCTTTTTACATAAATACAACACCAGAACCAAGCTAATACATATATACAGTACCAGAACAAAGCTCAGTACATAAATACAGCACCAGAACAAGCTAAGTACATAAATACAACTCCAGAACCAAGCTCAGTGCATATATACAGTAAAAGAACCATGCTCTGTACATATATACAGCACCAGAACCAAGCTCAGCACATATGTACAGCACCAGAACAAAGCTCAGTACATATATTCAACACCATAACAGATGATGGTCACCATATTACGGATCCTTACAAGATAGATCTGTAATATGGCTGTTTGCATGAGGCCTCAATGTGCTATTATTTTACCTGTTTATAGATAAATACTGTGTGTAGATTTATATTTCTGGATATTATATTATTTTATTACACAACGAACAATAACTTCACAGCATTAAATAACATGGACAAACTGGACATTCAATGTTTCCCATATCATAATTACATCTTAACATGGAAATATATACGAATTGACTAATTTTTAATAATTTGACATATAGAAACTAAACTTATGAGGTCACTGTGTGTGTGTGTGTGTGTGTGTGTGTGTGTGTGTGTGTGTGTGTGTGTGTGTGTGTGTGTGTGTGTGTGTGTGTGTGTTGGAACTTGTCCCATAATCCATTTCAGCTAAATATAAGATCTTTATGTTGAAATAAAAGCATTAGCTGAGGTTTTCTTATCTGAATTCCGGTGATAAGATTAAACCTCTTAGCTCGGTTAATGCATTGTAAACCTTCTATAGAAAAAGAACTATAAATCTGATCCACTTCATCCTCATATAAGGAAGTGAAATACAACATAATATTGTGCATTGTACTTTTTGATGTAGCTGATAGGCTGGACATAATCCAGGAGATAGGTAACTAATGTGCCGGGTAATTCTGCTGGTTCCATTTTGATGGGTTGCTGGCTCCTAAAGTTTCCAGTAATTTCGTCATCGCTGCTGATGTGTATGTAACATACTGTACTAAGTGTCACTCATCATCCGTACAGACACATGAAATCTGAATCTTCAACTGATAGATGGATTTCGGGGAGGTCGGATTGCATTGTGACACCCTTGAAGGGGATCTCTAGCCAATTTTTTATGAAATAAATGTAGGAAAGTGTATAGGTATTCTAAACCAGTACGGGTCCAACAGTAGACCACAATCTAACAGTAGATCTCACTGCAGAAACAATTTAGGTCTTCAGACCAGAGTTGTAACTTGAAGCTCATGAAATAAAAACCCTAACAGGGCCCCCGACTATCGTGTATCATTATGGTACTGGTGACCTCTTATGTGGCAAATGCCCTATTGGGACCCCTCAGATGACTGCAACCTCTGCAAATCCTATAGTTATGCCCCTGATCCAGGCTCTAGGTGTTCCTGATGGCAGCTACTCAGAAGTTGGAAAACATTGTGCCTGTCAACACCCTTTTCTAGTCAAATTATATAGGACCTCGTGAGGTTTGTTTAGCACTATTAGTTGGTGAGGCTCAAATATACCTACTGACTGCAGAAAGAAGGAGTTGTACGGTCAAGTATGATGAAGGCATGGAAGGTATCGCTATGGAGCAAGTGCAAAAATAAACTTAATCTAGCTGCTATCATTGCAGGTATATATATATAAAAAAGGGCATGCAAAAAATTTGCAGTAGTGTCTTCCCCATGCCACATGTACCTGGTTCCCTTGTAGATTGCCGAACCCCGTTTCCACAAAAAGTAGTGCAATAGCTGGTGAGCCACTGTTTGGAGACCACTACCATGAGGGGTGCTGAGGTTGTATTTCCACATTAGCCACAGAGTCTGAGGCCGAATTAAAGGATTATAAATGTAATGTGGGATTATTCTTCAGAAATTATACATAGAAGTACTTGAATATAGGAATATGATACAGAAAATATTACACAGCACAAGTTTTATTAGCGGTAGACATTTTATTCTTGATATCTGTTGTTTATTTCTTTAATATATATGTGAACTGTTGCTTTGGAGTTGAATAGTCATATAATCTACTTGACATATTGAAGATCACATGACATAACCGCATAATCCTGTAAAAAAAAAAAAGTTTTAGAGCCGAGCAAAAATATGTATAAAAATATGTATTTTTCTAAAGTAAATAAATCTTGGAAAAGTTATTTTCTGTCCTTGTAATATATATACTTTCATTACTATGAAGCAGTAGGTGCCACATCTATAAATTTCTAGGTGCTTTCTTTGCCTTATCATGCAATCGATTATAACAACATATATGGGCACTTTGAACAAACTGAAACACTTACTTCCTTGACCTCCATAACTTCATGGATAAGTTGTACGTTAGGTAATGAAGGTAGAGACACTCCCACACTCAGGTCCGCTGAAAAATGAAAATTATTAAATTGGATAGCAAATAATTTTTAGTCAGCATTTTCATCCCGTAACTTTTCTGCAGCATTATGTATTCTTGTTCAATGACAATGCCAGCAGAATAGTAGGATTCAAGTCCTGCTTCAAGTCCCCTAGGGGAACTAATAAAAAAAGTAAAAAACACTTAAATAAAGACTTTTATAATGTTAAAAAAAATATAAAAAAAAATATTAAAAGTCCTAAAAAAAACCTTTTTCAAATTTTTTCCCTAAAGCAGTGTTAAAAAAAATGAAAGTTAACATAACTGGTATCGTCGCATCCGTAAAAGTCCGAACTATCACAATATAGCGTCATTTAACATGCTCGGTGAACGACGTATATATATATAAAAAACACATGCAAATTTCAGTTTTCTGGTCACCTTAGCTCTAAAAATTTATCAAAAATTTGCATGTACCCCAAAATGGTATCGGTGAAAACTACAGCTCGCCCCGCAAAATTTAAGCCCTCACACATCTAAATTGATGGAAAAATAATAAAGGTTATTGCTCTCATAACACGGCGACATAAAACATATTTTTTAGTAAAATAGTTGTATTTTTTTAAAAGTGGTAAAACATATAATAAAACATATAAATTTGGTATTGCTGTAATCGTATCAACATGTAGAATAAGGTGAATGTCGTTTTTACCGCCCGATGGACGCTGTAAACACAAAACCCCCCCCAAAAAAATGGTGTAATCGCTGTTTTTTGCTAATTTCACCCCACAAATATTTTTTTCAGATTCCCAGTATGCTATGCGGTACCATAAATGGTGCCATGAAAAACTACAACTTGTCCCGCAAAAAAACAAGCCCTCATATGGCTATGTCGACGAAGAAATAGAAAAGTTATGGCTTTTGGAAGGCGGGGAGGAAAAACAGAAAATGAAAAACTCTAATTGGCCTGGTCTTTAAAGGGTTAATTCCCCCTTATTTCATATATCACCGCTGTATGTTTTATGAACATACGTTTTTGGGACTTGTACATAGTGCAAAGTCTAAATAAAAGTAATTGACAATCTAATAGGCTTTATGGAGCCCTCATATGAAGCTAAGGAGAGATGACCATTATGCCTATCTCTTCTTATTAGGAGCCGACTTTCCATCATGGACACACACAACTTTGGTGATACAATATTACTTACCATTAATCTGGAGAAGATAAGCCTTCTCAAACACTGTACGCATGTATCCAGCCAGCAGTGAGGGCTATGGTAGAAACCAAAATATATATTATAAATAACAAGTAAACAATATATTTTCACATGAAATCTTGCCTTGAAAATAGGCAAATAGAATTAATTTTGCTAAAGTTGCCCGTATCTTCTGCATTTTTTAAATACAACATCTTTAGTCTATACAGCTTTCCATCACCTTCTCTGATAGAGAAACCTACTTTAAAGACTTTGTACACTTCTGAAAGTTTTTTTTTCTTCATTAAATCTTTTATATGGATGATTTTAAACATTTTTTAAATTTGACATTTATTAAAAATGTTGCTTCGTTTTTCGGACACAGCTTCTATGTATCCTTTACTCACTATTCACTATGAGTCGATTCCATTAATTCAGCCAAACTGATGGAATCGACTCGGTTAAGAACGTGTTTTGTGTGTGTCTAACACACAGGATCACAATAATATCTATCAAATCTAAGTTGACACACACAGGATTCGCTCTCAGCCGAGCTGTCAGTTCAGCTGAACTGACGGAATCGGCTCATACCAAACGATACAGCTTCTATGTATAGAGGATACATAGAAGCTGTATCGAAAAAACAAAACAACATTTTTAATCAAAGTCAATTTAAAAATCACCTAAAACACCTAAAAAGTGTCATAGCACAATCCTGTGCCAAAAATTAAGTGGACTGCTATTAGATGGTCCCAGTGTAGAATCATATGCATCCAACAACCCAGACATTGGTTCTGAATCTCTATTTTATTCTACAAGTTCTGTTTCATTATCCCTTATTAAATTAAAAACATGTATCCCAATTTAATGACTTTGAATGTTATCATTCAAAGTCATGGACGTAACTTTGTATTGTGCTCTATTTGCACATTTGGTTCTTGTGCCAAGATCTTTTGGAGCCAGTGCCGTATGAACAACCTGTGCTTTTGTTTACATTCACTATCCCATACAACTGACTTTATGGACGAGCAGGTGTGTAGCTATAGGGGAGGTGCATATGTAGTGGACACACCTTGGCACTGGAGCCCAAAGGCCCCTCTCCGACATAAGAAGGCACTAGTATTATAAGTGGTACATGGGGTGCCCTGTTACAGACTTTTGATTGAGGCTCTTGAGCTTTAAATTACACCTCTGTAGATGAGCAGATTATATACATGTAATATATGACACATACAATGCATGTATCGCCTGCATAACTATCTGGTGATACAACCATGGAGCCATACATTTGAGATGCTCCTCAAACTATAATGTCCCCATAGAATACATCACTGGAAAGTTTATGGACCTAAAGAAGTATCAGTGGTGAAAGGGTAAAATCTTCAAGCACCAGAGCTATTTTGAGCTTGAGCTAGTGATCCAGTAAAGGATGGCTTGAGGTTTTCTGACTACTACTAATTGCCTTGACCCCATTGACCACATTTATAGTATCTGATCCAGCTTTTCAGCCTGCATGAAATCTGGTCTTAGCTGGTCAACCCTTGGACACCTTGAAACCTTCTCACACTCCAATGAGTTTGGGTATGTTGCTCAATTGTCACTGAGATTGGCTTTCAATTACTGTAAAAATGTCATCATATTAAGAGATTAAATAGGAAGAGAAATGTGCCTACAAGATTGATGCCTAATAAAAATCAAGAAGCGTAGCCTTTTTATTAACCAAGCAGGACACATTAACTTACATTACAGCTGCATTTTCCAAAAGAAGATGATGCCATTACAAGATTTAGATCTCTGTAATAAAAAAGGAACACATTAATAAACTCATAAATAACAAAGTCATATAAATAAGAAAATAGACATATGACACAATATCATACCCTTGCAGTGACACTGATGTCTGCAGCTTTCCTCCTTTAACATCCAACTTGGCAAGTAAAGTGGCTCCCTGAAGATATTAGAGAGTTGTAAACATTATATTACCAAAACCTGAGGCCATAATACAACTTTAATTATGGGTTAAGGGTTTAATCAATCTCAATGATTGTCATTGCAAACAAATATTTAAGTAAATAGATATATATGGATATCTGCAAAAGCATGAGCTAAAAAGGATAGACAACCTCTGTTCTCATGTATACTCAGTTGACAATGTTCTGATCAGTTGCTATAATCAGGGAAGTGGCCATCGAGGGTTCATTTCCCCAGGGAAAATGGAGTATTACACATCATATATTGAAATCAATGAGTCGGCTACATAATGCATTGAGAAGACGGTCCTCCAAAGGCAGAGCCATTCTTTGAAGTGGCTTTCTGCCCTGGCTAATAAAAGGGAGTCCAGGATCTTTTAAGGCAGACAACCCCTTTAATAACTATTATTCTATTATTTGTAGTTATACACAAAGCAAATTTTTCATCATATACTATGCTCCTAGACACGCCAACACACGCGGCTGCACTCTAATGCTTCTAGGGTGCACTCGCTCGTCCCTGGCCTTAAAGGGCCAGCGTGCGCACCAACAAAATGTTCCTTGACCTATCCCCTTACATCCTGGACTATATAAAGGGTTCTGCCCTTCCACTCCTTGCCTGAGCATTGTTGTTATTGTATTCCCATTTTAGTCTTGCAAATGGTCCCTTAGTTGTTATCCTGCTCCCAGTGTTCCCTTATCCTACTTCCTGTATCCCGTAACAGTGCTTGTTCCTGAGCTGTATCTAATGTTGGAGTGGTGTTGTCATCTGCCACGTCTGGTATCATCTGCCATGTCTGATATCATCTGCCACGCCAAGCATCACCTGTGCCACGTTTCTGCTACTCCGAGCATCTGACTGAACATCCTCCCAGGTACTCTTACCCCAGTTTGGCCAGCTGCTAGTCCGCTACGGCGGAGCGGCCTAGTGGGTCCACATACCCCACCGGCATGACAGGTTAGATGGGGTAAATGTTAGTGTTGTCATTAAGAAAGTATAATTGACAGCTTTCACGATCCTAGCCATACTTACCACATTGATTGTCATCAGATGCTGAATACGTAAGTTGGGCATGACAACAAACATCTCTACATATGGAGAAATCTGGACTAATAACTGATTTGACTTGAGAGTGACTACAGGTGTTTGGCTGAGCACAATATTTATCTTCACAGGTAGAGACTGTGAGTATTTCCAGCTGATCTACAATGACAAAAAGAAAAAAAAAATCTTATATTAGAGATATAAATGTAAAAAACAACTTAAAAATTAAAACTTACAATAATAAAAACAGTATTACTGAGTCAAAGGGGTTGCTCACTTTGGACAATCCCTTTTTTGTTAGATGGGTTATCTGAATATAATGATGATAAAGAGGTTATCCCATGAAACATTTTAATAACAAAAGTCCAGAAATGCTGTTAATAGCTGTTTTAAAGTAATTTGCAGTGTTTCTAGCACATAAAGATAGCTTTATCAGCTTTGTGTGCATCATTGTATCCTCCTTGATGCTGTTGCTAATCTGAGCAGAATCAGTCTCCTTCCCCTCTGGCAGATGACTATATATTCCCTTCTTACTTTCCTAGCAGATAGGTAACATGGCATCCAGAGTAGTGAAGATACACTATATAATGTGTGGCATCCACATTATGACCTTCCTTAGAAAGCAATCAAAACCTAACTAAATACAACAATGAAGACTGAGTGGGCTTGTGCCAGGTTGATATCTGCTGTCATGATGCAGAACTTAATCTTTATTATCTGAGAAGGAGCCGTTTTAGCTATACTGCCATGCTACTGCAAATGATCTGCTCCTTTCCTGACAAGCTTGCAACAAAGCTATTTCTATTGGCTGCTCTGCAGTGAACACAGGATCACTATGCAGAGAACTGGCTGTGGGGAGAATGACTGAGCATGGCTGATTGAGCATGTGTGATTTGGCTCATTAGGTGGATGCGCACATTGCTATAGGCTTTGAACACCAGGTGGGGCCATACTAGATAAGAAAATGTCAGAACTTCTTACTAGATTGTTTTCAAAACACAACATGTAAAATGCAAACATTAATTATTGTCTACACAATGAATATGATAGTTATTGGTAGAATAACCCCTTTAATGGTTTTTGGTACTCAACGTTGTTCACGATTCACTTTGTAAAAGAGGTGGCAGGTAGTTTTTAAACGAACATCACAGCGTTGTTGGCTGCCGCATTGTATATAACTGGGGAGTCTCAATCACATTATTTCTGTGACATAAAAAATATATACCTCAGGTATATGGGATCCCAAAATGGATGTTGTCAGGTAGCTACCAACAGACGCCTACAGAAAAATAACCAAAAATTATTAATGAGAAAAGTACAGTTTATGGAAAAGGTAACTAACAATAAAACGCTTGAAGACAATAGGGTAGTGTTTTTATATTAATCTGTTAATTCTACATTTAAGGGAATTTATTATCAGAAAATTCTGTCACTTTATTAAAAAATAAGAATGTGAACCCTTCCTGTTTTGTAGAGATCACAGGTCAGCAGTGATCTTATGATCATTAGAGGCAGGATTACAATGAAAGGCAACATCTCTATTATAAAGCTGGTGACATATAACACAGGATCACACCTCTGACAATAAATGATGAGAGGCAGATCAACTACTCCTCCTTAATGCACAGTGACCTCAGCAAAGGTCACAGAGCATGCCCAAAACACTCTCTCATAGAAGTCAATAGACTTTTTAAATTCTAATAGGCGATAATAACATAGGTAGCCCTATGTGAAAGTAACGGTGAATTCTTCCGATAACCACTACCTCATGAGAGGTTGTCATTCTATCATTCCTTTACTGCCATCATGACTAGTAAACACATTTTTTCCTCACTTGTAACAAAATTTGTATAATTATAGGATAATTCATCCAATATATTTCTGTGTTTTGGAAATGGCTACCTCAGAATATAGGAATGGAGAAAGGAGTTATAATATTCAGTTATAATATTAAATCCCAAGAACTTTTGGATTTTCAATTATGTCAGGATGTACTCGGTTATTTAGACTCCTTTAAGTTGTCTTTTCCGTACATAAACATACTTGGGTACTATGCTTTAGGTTCACACTTACAGAAGATGATGAGATTTCCAAATTAAATCCTTCTGAAGTCTGAAAGGCTGTAAACAGAGAGAAGAAGAAGTCCTGTGAAAAGCCCATGTTGACCATTGAGTTCTGGTCACCAGCTCCAGGTGGTAGTGTGAAGTCCTTGCTTCCAGTTGGGAAATCAACAACTTTCTCATGTACAGTGTATTCCACCTAGTCAAATCATAATGTACAGGTAAAATAATATATCTCATTTGTAGTATATCATTTGATAGTTTTCCTTTACCACATTTATTTTCCTTATTCACATTAGGTGATAACACACATGGCTGAATGTAATGGCCAGGGTTGGTTTGGTCAGGCACTGATACAATAACGGTTTCCAAAGGTTTCGTAGAAAACAACTCCATTTGGAGCTGACTTTTAAAGTGGATGTGTACTCGGAATCATTTCGGGATGGGCCTTCAGAAGCATTTCCCCTGGTGGGCCTGAGGAACTCCAGCCAAAAGCAGGTGAACATACATGATGATGTTAACATTGTGGATATGGTTTGACTATTGTGGTCCCCTGTCCATGTACAACACAGCATTGTGCTGCCGATGTGAACCAGACCTGATGGGAAACCACATTATTGATGACGTGGAAACGACATGGGATTTAAGCAGGAAATATATACATTTTGTTCTTTTTAGCAATTTGGAGCAGGTTGGGCTTACTTTTAGGGAAGGGAATATTCCCAAAAATTAAAATTATATTACATCTTGTGAAGTCTTAGGCTTTGCCCTACTAGTTCTGACTATTAAGATGATCAGTCGGGGACACAAGGTAAGATTGAATATTTATAAGTGAAGGAGAAATGCTTCAAACTAAGAAATAATTATATATTTCATAGTCAAAGTAGAGCAAAAATGTTTAATGCCCTTGTGCTGAGCCGTGTCCTACTACCCATCATAAACCTCAGCTTAAGAAAAATAGGAATGCAGCAAATATTCTGTTAGCATGACTTACTGTGTTAACAAAAAAAAAGTAACATTTCCACTTACATTCATATCCATGTCCATATAGTCCTGGTTCACAACAGGTGGGGTAGGCATAATATATTGCATGCCAAGGTCACTGCCAATAGGCCTAGCACCTTAAAATAAAAAAAACAAGGCCAATATATCAGTCACATGGAGAGTGAATTCTTTGTTAATATGGTAAATCTATTGGTGGGTTGGACACATTGACTTGAGGAGTGGTATGTGCTGTCTGAAATTAGGAATTCTAGAATGAATTTAATTTTTAAAAACACACAATCCATGGACAAAGTAAAGTAATGGAATCACCTATATAGTAAAGTGAACTCATATCTATCTATAAATCTATCTAATTAAAATATTAAATATATTGCATGTATAATAATATAACATATGACAAATATTATTGATCAAATTCAAAATCTTTTTGTACTTTTACCCGCCTTACTGTGCAACTTACCCACTAACAGACCAAGGTTGGCATTAAAGCCCAGGAATACATTTGAAACGGATACACAGAGCTAGACAGAAGAAAAGTTCATATGTTTATCATATCATAGATAAAATAGTTGGATTTATTATATTACACAGACAAATTTGGATGCAATTTTAAAGATTTTTAATGAAGACTATGTGTAAAGTTGTTACTTTTGTTATTTCAGATGCATTGGAGCATCCCACTGCTTCATTTAGAGTAAAGGCAAAGAATTTGGAACAGACTACAATTTTCACTCACCCGGTCACTTAGAATGGCTTGTATGTGTCCTTTAATTGCATCAACTACTCCGGGAACGAAACTGGGGAGAAAAAATAAAGAGGTGAGTAGTGGGGTGACCAGCAGGTGTAAGTAGCAGGTGAACTGATCTGTGATTGATTATTTTCCCTTGTTGGATTCAGGTTATATCTCTGTGTATATATATATATATATATATACACCGTTCAGCCGTAAGACTTAAACCACCTGCTCAAAAAAAGAGTATTCTGAAGACTGAATGACAGTGTTTTACATACTGTGTTTCCATCTCCGGTGTTTGCAAACATTGAATTAGATGATTAATATTTCAGAGTACATTCCGGGAGCTAGAAAATTAGAAAGCAGTGCTCCACTGCAGTGCCTGATTTAGAAACCCCCTAGTCCACATGGTCGTGTCAGGTACTGCAGCTCAGGCCTATTCATTTAAAGAGGCTCTGTCACCAGATTTTGCAACCCCTATCTGCTATTGCAGCAGATAGGCGCTGCAATGTAGATTACAGTAACGTTTTTATTTTTAAAAAACGAGCATTTTTGGCCAAGTTATGACCATTTTTGTAGTTATGCAAATGAGGCTTGCAAAAGTCCAAGTGGGTGTGTTTAAAAGTAAAAGCCCAAGTGGGCGTGTATTATGTGCGTACATCGGGGCGTTTTTAATACTTTTACTAGCTGGGCGCTCTGACGAGAAGTATCATCCACTTCTCTTCAGAACGCCCAGCTTCTGGCAGTGCAGATCTGTGACGTCACTCACAGGTCCTGCATCGTGTCGGACACATCGGCACCAGAGGCTTCAGTTGATTCTGCAGCAGCATCGGCGTTAGCAGGTAAGTCCATGTAGCTACTTACCTGCAAACGCTGATGCTGCTGCAGAATCAACTGTAGCCTCTGGTGCCGATGTGTCCTCGCTCGTCTGACACGATGCAGGACCTGTGAGTGACGTCACAGCGTGATCAGGCAGAAGCTGGGCGTTCTGAAGAGAAGTGGATGATACTTCTCATCAGAACGCCCAGCTAGTAAAAGTATTAAAAACGCCCCGATGTACGCACATAATACACGCCCACTTGGACTTTTACTTTTAAACACACCCACTTGGACTTTTGCAAGCCTCATTTGCATAACTACAAAAATGGTCATAACTTGGCCAAAAATGCTCGTTTTTTAAAAATAAAAACGTTACTGTAATCTACATTGCAGCGCCGATCTGCTGCAATAGCAGATAGTGGTTGCAAAATCTGGTGACAGAGCCTCTTTAACTGTGTTTTCCCTCAAGTAAAATGCATCAAATATTAAAAGGATAGTGGATAAATGTTAGTTAGCTGGGGGGCCAGCTGCTAGTACCCCCCAATGATCACTAGTATGGGGTCCCGAGTCCAGTTTGTATGGACTCTATGGGAGTAAGGCCAAACAGCCAGAATGCGAATGTAGAGATGAGAAATGTTGTTTGTGGCAGAACCTGACACATCCACATGGTCATAAACGATGCTATTTTGGGTACTAGTGAAAGGGCAGCCAGGCTTTCTCCTGATTGGTGGGGGTCTCTGGGGTCAGACAGGATGGGTGACTAATTTTATATCCCAGAACACCCCTCTCACTATAATTATGTTTATGTTGGCCAATGCATCCACATCCTAGAGCTCCTCATCCTCCTAAAAGATCTATATTTAGAAAACGACAGTAGTCCATGAAATCTGCTAATCTGACAACATATTATTTCCATTCTGCCAAGATTACCAGATTATTGTTTTCAGATTTGTATCTGCTGTTTATTATATGAATTACAAGACCTACTCATAGAAAAGTCCTGAATCTGACCCTTTTTCTTTACCAAAGTCCATACCCTTATCACTCATAGTATGATGCACAATTTGTATTATATTTTATGATATAAATCTTTCTTGTACCCGATTCCTCCTGCGGTGACTTGTATGCCTCCTAATATAGACTTGCAAGCAGAAACTTCAACAATAGGGAATCCTTTTGCTGTCCTCGTGACCTTCAGATCTGCTATAACACCGGCTCCTAATTTGAGAGTAATTTCTCCAGCAAGGACTCTAGGAATATGAGAGAAAGAACATAAACCAATGGAGTGGAATCATATTATAAGTGAATGCAGACAATAGTTTAGCCAGTGAATTTCCCATGTAAGGCACCCTGATCTTGTCTAACTCACATAGGTGCCATTTCATTACAGTAGAGATCTATGTCCATTGCAGTGTGTAGTTGAGTAAGGTAAAAACGGACCAAAGGCGCTGCTAGGATCATCGATGCAATAGGCTTTAGACAGGCATAAGTTCAAAAGTATTTAATAACACAGGAGAGGCTACGCGTTTCAACACCGGACCGGCGTCTTCATCAGGCCAATACCTGCAGTGTGTGTGTGTATGTTGTTCGGATATTTTAGGGGAGTGAAATGGGTGACTGCTCTGCCAGGGTTTCAGAGTTGGTGTAATGTAAGTTATAGTGTTTATATATAAATTGTAACATAAAACACAAGGGGGCACCACTTCATTATAATTTATACATGGTACTTTCATTGAAAAATCAACATGATGTGTTACCTAGAGCCGGATCTAATTTACTCACATTCTTCCACTGATATGAAGATTGGTATCTACAGAAACTTGTACTCCAACTTTTGGCATAAACTTCACATTGATTTCAGGAAGCTGGACATTGAATATTTTTATCCTGTATTTGTATGAAAGATGCAACAAGTTATCACATGGATCTCATACATAGTGTTTCATTGTAACTCACTGCATAAAGACATAAAAAAAGTTATATGATTTTTCAATATACTTTCTACATCAATATCCCGCAATTTTTAAGATCTCTGCTTGCTGGAATTTAATAGGAACATTCACTCCCAAATTTAAATTTTATAGTTAATGTAGGTATTTACTAAAACAGACATGTCAGTAAAGCCAACAGGTCTTCTTTAAAGAGGTTGTAAAGAACTAGAAAAATATGGCTTATTTCTTCCAGAAACTGCGCCACACCTGTCCATTGGTTGTGTCTGGTATTGCAATATCACACACAATCTGTGGACAGGCATGTCACTGTTTTTGCAAGAAAACAGCCATGTTTTTCTAAGTCTGTACAACCCCTTTTAACCCCTTCCCCTGCATGCATTCTGGGCCTTAATGACCAAGCAATGCTTTTAGTTTTTCCATCGTCACATTCAAAGAGCTATAACTTTTTTATTTTCCTGTCGACATGGCTGTATGAGAACTTGTTTTTTGTGGGATGAGTTATATTTTTCAATGGCACCATTTTGGGTCATATAGAATTTTTTTATTAACTTTTATTAACTTTTTTTGGTGGGGTAATATAAAAAGACAGCAATTTAGCCATTGTCTATGCCATGCATTTTAAATTGACGCCGTTCACTATGTAACGTAAATAACATGCAACCTTTATTCTATGTGTCGGTACGATTACGTCAGTACCAAATATGTATAGTTATTTTATGTTTAACTAGTTTAATAAAAACACTTTTGAACTAAAATTATTTTATTTTGCATCTCTGCATTCCAAGAGCCATAACTTTTTTATTTTTCCGTCAATGTAGCCATATGAGGACTTGTTTTTTGCAGGACTTCATTGCTACCATTTTGGGGTACATGGGACTTATTGATTAACCTTTATTATTTATTTTTTTTTGAGGGGATGGAAAAAATATCAATTTTGCTGTTGTTTTTTTTTCGCCGTTTACCTTGCAGTGTAAATAATACGCTAACTTTATTATTTTGGATCATTAAAATCGCGCCACTGCCATATATGCATAGTTTTTACTTATTTTTTACGCTTTTACTAAATAAAACCACTTTTTATGAAAAATATTGTCTTAGTTTTTTTTTTTGTGTACCTTTATTTAACCTTCATTTTTTTTTCAGTCCCACTAGGGACTTCACTGCGTGATCTTTTGATCGCTCATATAATGCTTTGGTAAACTTGGGCCATGCCTCTTGCCAGGGCAGACATGGGGGCCTTTGTTAATCCCCCGGCTGTCATTGTAACACATCGGCGGCCCACGATAACATTTGCGGGCCCCCGATGGGAGACAGAGGGAGCTCCCTTCTTCTGTAAACTACTCAGTTGCAGCGGGCGCTACTGACTGCAGCATCTAAAGGGTTAAACGGCCGCGATCTAAGGAAACTTTGATCGCTACCATTGGAGCTGGAGCCCTGCTGTCATCAGACAGCCGAGCCCCCGCTCCAGACTGCACGGGACACCCGTGAAGGACTTTGAGTAGGCTGCCTTGAAAAGGTGGTGGCGGCCTGGAATAAGGCCCCTTAATGACCACCGTGAGAAGGCGTATCGGCGGTCATTAAGGGGTTAAGCAACAACCATTGACAATTTTAGTGATATTATGACACTGGTTGCTGCAAGATAGTATATCTCAATATTGTGACTTTTATAGAAAGCAAGATTATAGGTATAGAAATTGTTACACATTTTTCTCAGTCATGATGGATTAAACATAATGATCATCTATCAGATGAACAGGGACAGAACTACCGTATAGGCTTTACAGCTGTAGCAGTTGCCCAAAGGTCCCTCTACCACATAATACCAGTATTATAAATGGCACATGATAAGCAGAGGTCCCTGTTACAGATTTTGCATTTGGGACCACAAGTTACATATCAAGTAACCCACATAATAATATTTTTTATAGTAGCAACACTTTTCATTCCCATCATTGTAGTACATATCCCTTCAATGGTCGGCATCTTGATAGGAAGAATTATCGGAGCACTCGACAAATCAAATGAATTGTCCCATGTATAGATTTAATTATTTCGTGATTTTTATCTTTTCCTTATAGATAAATAGCATAATAATAAATTATTTATACTAAGGACAGTTAAAGGCAAGGGCAGCCAAGACAAGATGAGGAGATGGAGACTGGGTCCAATGTGCTTTTTCAGTAGGAAGAAAAGAAAGAGTAGTTCTTAAAAGAAAGCCAAGGGTCAGGGGTATCCAACACACCATCATTTTTCCATTAATCTGTGTTATTCTCTTAGCAGCAAGACAAGATAGACGGGATTCTTGAGGGTGAAAAGACAATAAATGGTGCACATATGAGTTGTGATACTCCATGTTACCAGACACATGACAATGGAAGTTGATGCTTTTACGTTGCTCCAGGACACAGGTTATGGAAGTACACAGTGGTAGCGTCTGCCCTTACATAGTTGTGTTAGAGCTATTGGTACATAAGCCAAGAATATCCATGTTATACCCTTCAGAATGGTGTTTCAATGAAGTAGAGTTCTGGGATTATAAGCATGAACATATTTATATAGCAATGGTTAGTATTTAATTACATATAATACATACCCTGCAAGATTAAGGACATTGCCCAGGATAGATTTTCCCATTCCAAGAAGACCTCCATTTGCAAATATTCCTACCTCTTTCTTCTCTATAACTGAAGGAATTGGAATGAGTCCGAATGCATTCTGGAGAGATCGTTTTTGGGTCTGGCAAGCTGTGAATAAGAAAACACATGTCATCTTCCTCCTTACAATCAGAATGGAGCCTATATGAAAGGCCTATAGTATTTAATGACCTATGCAACATTTTATTTAATGGAAATGCTGGAGCTTTAGGCCTTTCAAGGTCTGTCAAGACAACAATCCCTGACAGGATCAGGATGACCAAGATATAATGTAATGACTGGAGAGGCTTGGCATGCAACATGGAGATTTAAAAAAAAATTGGAGTGTTTTTTACTTGCGATTACAGTATATGGAATAAAGTACCTAAAGATTTGTACCGCTATGTTTGTCTGCTTTTATCCTCCGAAGAAGCACTTTATGTGAAGGCTGGGAGACCATGCAGTAGAAAAACCAAGTGTATTCAGATACTTCATCTACCACATCTAACCTCCTTGATATTGGGGATGGTGAGAAACTGTTCCTGGAGACTGTGTTGAATTTTTCTCTGGACTATACAGTGTGTAGTCCCATTGCATATAATCTTTATATAAGGATGTACAAGAGACTCCTAAATATCTGAACATCATGTTCCTTATATTAGAAAAAAAATTGGGAGTGGTTTAGTGAGGGGTTATACAAAATGATGTTGGTGTATATGTGGTCACCAAACTCATTGACCTCTTCCCTGCCAGCTACACATGACCTGTTGGATATGCATGCCATGAATAAGGACACAAGACGTGTCAGAAACGCGTAGGCACAATTCAACGGGGTTTATTCTGATCCTTCACCCATCTCTCATCTTTGTACTCTGCTATACTACAGAACTATTTTTCTATATAGTTCATTTTATTTTTGTTATACCAATAAAATTGGAACAGGAGTTCCTTTTTACTTACACTCAGCGCTGGATCTTGGGCTCTACTTTTGACCTGTTGGATACTAATAAAGTCTTTGGGAATCAACTCAGACTGAAAATCACCTCAGAACTTGTAATTTAGGAGTTTTATTGGACACTTAATAATGAATCTGAATCCAACCTATTTTGACAGCACCCTATGAATCCTGTTGACATCCCCACTAAGGAAACATTAGTGCTTATATCATACATGAAAGAGATGATCTGACAAGAGTCAATAGTCAGGGTCAGAGTACCAGAGTACTCAGTGGGCCGAGGCTCTTACACAATAAGGCCTTATTTACACAAGCGTGTTAAACATCCATTTCAGGTCCCACGGACCTTTGTAATTCAATGTGGTCGTTCACACGGCCGTTGTTTCAACGGACGGTGTGAAGGGTCCGTGAGAAAATAGGACATGTCCTATTTTTTCACGCTTAACGCATCCCTCCATAGACTCTAATCTATGGGGTATGTGAGACATCGCGTCCCGCAGTGCAGAGCACGGATGCAGCTCAGATGTGAAAAACTGCAATTTTTCATGTCCGAGATGCGCAACGCCCGTGAGAATCTGGCCTAAGGGTCCCAAAAGTCTAGCAGAAGACAACCCCTGACTTTGGCTCTAGACATTTGTCACTAGGGTCTATTTCTACTTAATTGATTCATAAATCTATACTGAGCTTCAGACCTGGATATCTGTGGTACATGTGTTTACACACAGTTTTACAATAAGCCATATGCTACTAAACAATGCTAATAATTGATGTTACGTGAAAAAATGTGGACTTGTAATATGCATTTGGCAGACAATGTTTCTAGATAAAAAAAGCTTATGTTCATGTTCTTACTATTACATTGTGCTCAAAGTTTTCCTTATGAATAACTACTACACACCATACTCCATAGCTTCTTGTTTTACGCGGACAACCGTTTTACAAGGAGTACTTCTCATTGGCGAAATCCATACTATCAGCAGCGCGGTTATAAAAAGCAGCTTCATAATGTCTTCGGTGAGATCTCTTCTGGGTTCAGAGAAAAACAGAAACGTTAAATATATAATTATTAAGCAACAGAATTCCAATGTGATAAACTCAGTACAGGACTTGCATTGAGTTTAAGCAAATTACTAACTTTCCATTGTATTGTTTTATGAGGACAACCTTTTTCTAAATGCCGAGCCCTGGGAATCAATTTCTCGTCATGAGTCCGGCAGCTTTAATCCCCTGTGATCAGCTGTTAATGTCAAGGGTCAGGCACATATTTCCCCAGCAGTTACTGTACTATTACATGGTGTCCATTCAAATCATGGTTACATGGTGATGTCAACATGCCATAATGGGGAAGATGGAAGGGGATTGTTCTGCCAGGACGTCCCCGTTTAGCATTTACAACTCGTGGTTCAGTGGACATCACTGTTCCCTTGTAGTAATGGCTTCATAGGTATAAGTCTGACCAGGACAAAAACTACGTGGAGTTTGTATGTTATCCCAGTTTTCTTGTGACTTTAGTCTACTACTCCAGTTTCCGACCACAATCCAAAAACATGTCTGGGTTAATAATTTTTTTTTAAATTGGCCAGGTTTACACATGTACATTTGAGACAGGGAAGTTAAACTGTGAGCGCTACATATTAGGGACAAAAACTGATTCTTATTGTATATTTGCAGTATATAGCGCCATCATCGTTTGTGGTGCTGCACATTTTAAAACATGCTGCAGCATTGTAAACAGAGACTGGCAGGGGAACATGGAACCGTCGAACATGGAGCAGGTGATTTGAGTTTTTTTAAAGTCTGGAAAATCTCTCTAAATTCTGTGCAGATACTCACAAGTCTCCAGACTCCCACAGAGGGCAATTCTAGTAATATATATATGCTTAAAATGCAATTCTCTTATAGACAAGTGTAGTTAAATGGGTTGTCCGCTCTGGACAATTCCTTGTGTTAAAATAGATCTTTGGCAAACAAGTTCGTCACAGAATGTCCCACTGTTAGAATCCCACTGTGGTCAGCTGTAATATGGGGCATACCTAAGCCGCAAGTGATCCATTGCCCTGGAGAGCCATTACAGGGGTAATCACGCATTAAAGGGGTTTTACCACAATCAACCTTTATCACCTATTTACACCCATTTATTACCGCTGGGTCTCCCACCGATTTCTAGAATGGAGTTTCGGAACTTGAATGGACCACCAGTCGAGCATCCACTCTATTCAATGTCTATGGGGCTGACAAAAACAACCAAGTGTTGTACTCAGTAGTCTCCGTCAGTCAAATAGACTTTGAGTAGAGCAGCACCATGCATGCTTAACCGCTGCTCCATTCAAAGTCCTCCTCATTGCAGCTGTGCCGTGAGGAAAAACTGGGGTCTCGGGACACTCATTCTAGTGGTCGGCAAGGTCCAGACGGAGGGGCCCCAGCAATCAGGAACGTATCACCCATCTTATGGATAAGTAATAAATGCTGATTGTTGGAAAAACCATTAAACAGTATCTAATCGAATCAATAAATTGTCATGTGATACATGGATGTACCGGGTGCACCACACTCTCCAGTCTAGCTAATAGATGAGGATCGTGAAAGTGGTACTCTGCTCATTTAACTCAGAATATTATGGTATTTGAAAATGGGTTTTCTAAACCAGACAACCTCTTTAATGAAGATATATCTAGAACTCTTTTATACCTAATATCCGATAATCCTAAAACAAGGGTTTTCACTTTGTATAGGAGAAAGGTGGCTTCACCATCAGCATACAGTAGAAGGGCTTTTTTAAATATATTTTAGTGTTTTGGACTCTTTCCCGCTGGATAGGTTTGGTTGCCTCTTGTAAAAAGCATGATATTACAAATTCTAAATTAGATTCTAAATTAGATTGCTTTGTAATAGGTAATTTTATCAAAAAATTTACCCGTATTGGCAAATGTTGTTCTTGCTTTCCTCTGGTTCAACATTGCATGATAATAGGTCAAATTGTGCAGTTATATGTATAGAAATGAATTTTCAGCAATGCTGGTTATAAATTTAAGCACATGAGGACCACTCAGTGTCTTTAAATATATTACGCTGGTCCGTATGTGACTGCAGGACTGCTGCAAAGTAGATGCATGATGCTTGCAGATGAATGATAAATTATATATACATATATACATATAATTCATAATATTCATAGAAGCAAGGAGGTATTCAATATATATATATATATATATATATATATATATATATATGTATATATATATATATATATATATATATATATATATATATTGAAGAAAGTCCCACAGCACTCCATGTTAGTGAAAAAAATGGTGGTTTATTAAGCCAGCACAAGCTGCAACGTTTCCGTCCTGCTATATGACCTTTATCAAGCATGAAGTTAATTTTTTATTATTCTCGATTTTTTTTATTTTAAGAAAACTATAGCATTAAACGTAAAGATAAAATTCTTACCTGTGCCTATGGTTATTCAGAACCTTCCACAAGTTAACGACTTCTGAGATTGATTTTGACAGAATGGGCATTTATAAGTGGTTTCAGGAATGTTGACATAGGAGGCCAATATGTAGAAATCTGCCTACAAACAAAGGGTGTAACTTCATAAACATTTAATATGTATTTAGTATTTGCAAATAAAATTGATGCCAACCTAATTTTTCTCACAGTGATCAATTCAAACCACTCAGTTCCAATGTTCATTAGCTTTCATAGAACAGACAGGAAATACTGCTATATCATGGCTGGCCTTACATTGGATGATGCCCTCTGCAATGCCTTCTGTTGGCGCACCCACCCAATATGGTGTGCTGTCAAAAGAATACAAATTACCAGACCAGACTGTGCCTACTTATAAGCACCATACAGTACAGTGCCTGAATTATGCCATATGCTTGACAAAAAAACCTTTCATGCATTTGCCCAAAAATCAATTCTATACAGTGCCGCTAATATCGCACAATAAAATAATTGAAAAGCCATTGAAAAAGTCAAGTTAAAGTTTCTTTCTACTGTGTATTTAATGCATTAAAAGTCAAGATAAAGAGTACTACATCTGTACACTAAAAAAAGAGTATACTGTATAGTGCCACAATGTAAATGCGACTAACACACTGTAACCAAATAAGAGCTTCCTATATAAATTAATCTAATAACAAAGCTGTGTAATATCTAAATGATACTACTATACAAGTAATATTAGGGTTAACGTGGCGCCCCCCTTCAGCAGTAGCAGCTGATGCACACTGTGCAAACATACAGGTTGCACATCCCTTTGCTACATCATTAGGGCCTGTACTACATTGCTGTGTAGCTACAGTATAATGGATTAATTTCTCCTGGTCGTGGTCTGTATTTTACCCATACAAGTGGTAGGAGATCCCTATTTAATCAGGGCTCCTGTGCAGGTGCTTATTGCCTTGTAAGAGCATGCTAAAAGTAAGAGCACTCCGTTCGAAACGCGTTAGCAGTAACACGTCCCACCTGTGTCCGATGGACTTTTATTCTATGCCGAAATAAAGCTCTTTTTATATTTTTATAAATGTGGATGTGCTGAGGATTTTCTTTCAAAAACTCTTCTATTTATTGGATCCTTGCCTTGCCTGCCTGCAAGCTCCCTTCTTCCAACTGCACTCCAACTGAGGAACTATAGATCCCAGGATAACCTATTGGATGAGCACACCTGCAGCTTCCATTGCTGCCATTTGTTAAAGTTGGACAAACCTAGTGTTATCCTGCGAAGGTTTCGTATCCTGTGTCCATTACCTGTCGATATCCTGTGTCCATTACCTGTCGAAATCCTGCATTCTGTGTCTGCTTCCAGTAATCCGGCACTAGCCTGCTCCCAATAATCCGGTGCCAGTTTTTTCAGTAATCCGGCGCCAGCCTGCTTCCAGTTTCCAGCACTAGTCTGTATCCTGCTACAACCAAGGTACCATCTACCCCTGTCTGCCTATCAGCTGTCTGGCCAGCAGTTACTTCACCTCAAGAAGTAGTGACCTGGCACCTGGCAGTCTCCCTGCAGCGATCACCAGATCCCTGTATAGGGGTTAAAAGGTGAAGACTGGTGAGGCTGGTTAGACATCGCCCTTAGAGGTGGCGAAGTAGCCCAGTGGGTCCACAAACCTGCTGATCGTTACAATTTGCTCAGGCCATGGACCCTGCTGGCAAACCCAAGACTGCTGTTCAAGTCATGCAGGAGGATATGCGAGACTTTACAGCATTTTTCCACAACTGCCTAAAATTTTTGGACAGTACTGTGAAAATAAAATAGATCCCTCTGTCCCATAAGAGGAATCTAGCACTAGATTTTGCACTAGGGTCAGGAGCTAATCCTCTGTTTAGAAACACCGTATCATAAGTTTCTGAATTATTAGGCACCGCCCTGTTAATCCACAGTTTAGATTAGCTTTGGGAGCATTATAATATAGCAGTTCTCTACACCAAAGGTAAATTATATCTGTTTATTCATTAAACAGTTCTGTAATGTAAAGTCTTTCGCCAAATAAACAGCTTAGGGCCACCTGAAGAACTAACAGAACATGTGTACCTTTCAATTCCATGGGATTTAGTGTTACATATTGAATCCATCTTTGATTTCAATCAACTGTATATTTAGTATTATGTTAACGGTCATAACAAAGGTAGAAAACCTGTCATTTACATGGTCTTCCAAAAATCATTTTTACAAATTTTAAACTGAATAATATGATGGCTTTATTACCGCTCCATGCAGGAGCCATATATTTAGAGCCAGGCTCTAGAATTTTGGTCCCATAATGCAGTCTGTTTGGACAGAGTACCACTTCTTCTTAAATTGATTTTACCATTTAGGGGAGGGGAATTTGCCAAACCAAGGTGCTCATTGGAAAAAAGGACTACATTTGTCCAAATCTATATCTGTACATAACCATAAAATCTGCATAGTAGGCCACCCAATTCCCACATTGCTACCTATACTGCAAGGAGCCTCTTTCTTGGGTCAAAAACCGGGCTAAACATACCATCTCTCCATGCACATGGAGAAAGTTGGCACTAGCATTGATTCATTAAATTTATTTTCCATTCATTATTTGATGGATTCCCACAATAGCTACTCCCTTGTTTTCTTCTTACTTTCTCATCATTATGTGTCCTCTTCTTTTAGGTATATATTCCATAAATCAGATAATCCATAACTAGTGTTTTCTCATAAGTGCTAAACGGGACCAGGAAAACCTTTCTCAGACCAAGCTTTGGGAAATACTTTCATAATCTAGCAGGCTTTCTATATAAGGCTCCTGCACGAGCTATAATATTGCCATGTGCATGGAGCCTAATAGGAAGTATAAGACGTTGTCGCTCGGTTCCCCTTTATGGAGAACTCTGAATCACCTGAGTTTTCTCCAGAGCCTACACTTAAAATGGGAATTTTCCAGTGGCCAACATCCATCACTAGAGGTAAGACAGATTTATACTGATTCACTGAGTTCATAAAATGGTTGGGCTGAGTAGCTAAATTCAGCCCAGACATTTTACTTTTTATAAATCATGTTACTAGCTAGTAGTCGCGTCTCGCGAATTACACACATGACACAAAGTGAGCAGTGGAGGTAGACTAAAATCACCCCTATAGACTCTGTTGACGCTTATTATTACAAAGCCTTCAGAAAGCATTTGGAAATGTGAAGAATGTGAAGTTCATCATTGAGGGTTAGCGCCTCCTGTTTTTCATGTTTTTCATACTTGGGTTCACTTAATTCTGCGATAAATTAGAGATTTATTGCCATTTTCAAATCCCACCACAGAATCTTGATAGGGTTTGAATCCAAGCTTTGATTTGGCCATTTAAGAGCCCTCCATTTTTATTTTTTTTACAGGTATGTTTAGTCATTGTCATGTTACAAGGTTCACTTTTGGCTGAGCTTCAATCCTCAGACAGATGGTCTCACATTATCCTCAAGCATCCTCTGATACAATAAGGAATTAATATTGGATTCTATGATGTTGAGCGCCCAGGCCCTGATGCAGCAAAGTCGCCCCAAAAAAAGAACATTTCAATCTCCACGCTTTAAAGTTGGCATCAGGTTCTTCTAGTGAAATTCTGCCTTTGGTTTCCACCAAACATGTCTTCAGGTACCCACCAAACATGTCTTCAGGTACCCATAAAACATGTCTTCAGGTACCCACCAAACATGTCTGTATACTGTGGATACATAACTCATTTTTGCCTTTTTTGTCCAGATCACATTGTTCCAAATTCTGGTGTTTAACAAAGTGTTCTTGGGCAAACTTTATTATTGCTTTGATGTTCTTTCTAGACAGCAAAGTTTTCCTCCTAGCACACATCCCACATACATCTAATTTGTAAAGCCTCTTTATAATGGTGGACTCGTGCACTTTGTCCTCAGTCGTGACAAGAGCAACCTGTAGATCCCATGAAGTGGTTCTTAGAAATTTCTGTCAGTGTCTTTGTTTCTGTTCTTGGGCTGAACTTGCTGGGATGGCCGGGCCTGGAGAAGTTGCCAGTTGTTTGAAATGTTCTTTACTTCTTTATCTTTCGGACCGTGAAATTGCTTGTTGATCTTTCTAAATCGCTTTCCAGACTCACGGGCATCTATAAAAAAATGTAAGGAATCAGAGCTTTTTTGATCTCAACATGGTGATACCACACATTTCAACAACAAAGGGCAAACCAAACAAAATATCTGAGGTTTTTATGCAGTATTTGCATTTTGTCATGTTGTCGGCCACAGTTTTTTTTTTTTGAAAAGCAGCGCTGTTTTGCAGTGTTTTTTCGCTGGTTATGCGAAAAATTGTGTGGCAAAAATCGCATTAGAATACTGTCACAAACAAATACACAGTAAACAGTGAGGTCCCTGTTCTTCCCAAACCTCTGTCCCTACCAACTTGTACGACCCGACCTAAATGACGGCGCACAACTGGGTGGCGTTCCCTATACTGGTACACGTGAAACTGACAAACGGATAAGACAGAGACAGTAC
The DNA here is from genome assembly GCF_050947455.1 of Rhinoderma darwinii. NCBI lineage: Eukaryota > Metazoa > Chordata > Amphibia > Anura > Rhinodermatidae > Rhinoderma > Rhinoderma darwinii. The sequence continues at coordinate 40,804,303 of NC_134699.1, read as the reverse complement.
GAAATAACAAAGGGTAACTTGGGAAGTACACGGAGGAAGAGGCAGGGCAATTGTGCCACGGATAAGTCCGGGTGCAAAAGGCGGAGTCAGGCAGGCATGGTCAAACCGGGAGAGTGCGGAAAAAGTCAGAAGGCAAAGAAAAGTTAGGAGTCCAGCCGAGGTCAGGTCACAGGAAGTCAAAAAGCAAGTCGCTTAGGGGAAACAAGGGACAGCACTAGGCAAGGAAACTCTAATTACAGACAAAGGCTGTGTACATGTGCAATCGTCTTCTGTGACTATGCCATAAATGTGTGGGTGGGGAATACCTCTTTAATACATTATTGCATTTTATTGTTTTCCTTTTTTTTTTCTTCCTTTATATCAACTTTATCTTTAGATATACTTTATATACTGTTTAAATGAAGTGTCAAATATTGATATGTTCACATAAAACATGTGGAAAAAATATAAAAAATAACGTACATGGGTGTTTTCAGTATTTCAGAAGACTGATGCTTAGAGATAAATACTGCCTCTAAATGATCACCCAGCAGGTGGCAGTGGCACCATGTTATTTTTGCATGGTACAGTATATTGCCAGTGAAGACAATAGTTGCTGGTTTAAAGGTTTGTATAAGCTCTATCCGTAGTTACTATAAGACAAATCAGATAGAATATGAGCACTGAGCACATAACAGAAACATAATGTTGTACTGGGAGTAAAATATACATTGTTATGATCAGAGATGTAACTTGAAGTTCCTAGGCTCCAATGCATAACCTACCTACCAGGTACAGTTTATGATACTGGTGTCTTCTTATGTGGCAGACATGCCCTTGGGCACCCGCAAGTACCATGGTCTGGTTGTGACTGCTACCCTTACATTTCCGGTAGCTTCTCCCCTGGTTACGATACTTTATTCTCTACATACATTGTAGTAAATAGTACCACACGCTCCTTCCTGGGACAGCCCCAATTAAATCTCAGCTTCCACTTCCTCATTCCATCTTCCTTTTTTAAGATTCACTTCGTATTCAGCTTGCCGTTTTTTCTTTCCAGCTCATATTTAATTTGTGCCAACATCACTCGCAGCAGAGATGACACTGATCTACACATTAACCTTGGCTTTCTCTGTAGTTCTGCTTGGAGCAGCAGACGCTGTTAATCCCGGTTTGGTCGTGAGAATAACACAGAAGGGGCTGGATTATGGTATGATTCATATAATACCTGGCACCGGCATGAATGTATATTATGTGTGTATGAGCTGAATAGGTGTTAGGAGTGAATAAAAGGGTTGGTAGAAATATCCTTTATATACAGTATAATATTGCAGTATAATGCTTTCAAAAATAGAAATGTTAATAGTTGTTTTTTTTATCAATTAGCAAAATACAAAGTGAATGAACAGAGGAGAAATCTAAATCAAATCAATATTTGGTGGGACCACCCTTTACTTTAAAACAGCATAGATTATTTTATGTACACTTGCACAAAGTTATGGATTTTGTAGGATTATAGTCATGTGTATGATTCACCAATTATACCAAACAGGTGATAATGATCATCATTTTCATATGTAGGGTGAAACAGTCATTAACAGTAGCAGTAACAGCTCTGTAGAAGGCTTACAACTGGGTGAGGAACAGCCAAACTCTACTACAAAGGTGAGGTTGTGGAAGACAGGTCCACCATGGCAAGACTGAGTACAGCAACAAGACACAAGTTTGTCATAATGCATCAGCAAGGTCTCTTCCAGGCAAAGATTTCAAAGAAGACTGAGGTTTCAAGATGTGCTGTACAAGCTCTTTTAAAAAAGCACCAAAAAATGGCAACGTAGAGGACCGTAGACGCAGTGGTCGGCCAAGGACACTTAGTGCAGCAGATCAAAGACACATCATGCTTACTTCCCTTCGAAATCAGAAGATGTCCAGCAGTGCCATCAGCTCAGAACTGGAGGAAACCAGTGAGATCCAGGTACACCCATCTACTGTTCAGAGAAGTCTGGCCAGAAGTGGTCTTCATGGAAGCAGCGCAGCCAAAAAGCCATACCTTTGACATGGAAACAAGGCCAAGTGACTCAATTATGCACGAAAAAACACAGGAACTGGGGTGCAGAAAAATTTCAAAATGGGGCTGGAGAGAGGTACAATAATGAGTGTCTGCAGGCAACAGTGAAGCAGGGTGAAAGTTCCTTGCAAGTCTGGGGCTGCATTTCAGTAAATGGAGTTGGGGATTTGGTCAGGATTAATGGTATCCTCAATGCTTAGAAATACAGGCAGATACTTATCCATCATGCATTACCATCAGGGAGGCCTCTGATTGACTCCAAATTTATTATGCAGTAGGATGACCCCAAACATACAGCCAATGTCATTAAGAACTATCTTCAGCGTAAAGAAGAACAAGGAGCCCTGGATGCGATGATATGTTCCCCACACAGCCTTGATCTTAACATCATCAAGTGTGTCTGGGATTACATGAAGAGGCAGAAGAATTTGAGGAAGCCACATCCACAGAAGACATGTGGTTAGTTCTCCAAGATGTTTGGAACAACCTCGCTGCCAAGCTCCTTCAAATACTGTTTGCAAGTGTATCTAGTAGAATTGATTCTATTTTGAAGGCAAAGGGTGGTCACGCCAAATATTTATTTGATTTAGATTTCTATTCTGTTCATTTACTTCACATTTTTTTAATTGATAAAAAAAAAATATAACACTTCTATTTTTTAAAGCATACTTACTTTGCAGCATTTTTCCACAACTACCTAAAACCTTTGCACAGTACTGTATACAGCAGCTAGGGATTGTCCACACTTAACGGAATTACTGCAGAAGATTTCTGCAGAAACTAGCAGAAATTCTGCTGCTGCGGAAATTCTTTACTGCAGAAAATGGTGCGGATTTTGCTGCGTCTATTTCAATGCTGGGAGATGGTGACATCTCCTCTGAAAAACGCAGCAATTGAGTCCACTTTCCACAGCAGGAATTGACATGCTGCAGTACGAAAAATATCCACCGCTGGTCAATTTCTTGTCGGAAATTTTAAGCAGCGTGTGGATGATATTTGTTAAATCTCACCCACTTTGATGCTGCTGTATTTTGCGTATTTTCCATCCGCAATTCCAGATGGAAAATACGCAACAATTCCATTACGTGTGGACAAACCCCTAATCCTCTACTTCTCTAATTCCACTGCTGATATTACATAACACAAATGTACCGTTTCCTCAAACCTGTTTGCCAGGTTATGCTGGGAGTTGTAGTTTTTAACAGGTGGTGATCCCTAGTTTAGAGATCAGTGAATAATATGTTTAGAGCATTACTGCTTCTTACAGAGAATAATATTAGTGAACAATTTCTGAGTCTATTCTTATCATGTGAATCTCTCTTTTTACAATTGGGAAGATCGTAATGACATTGCGTGTACTCCAATTCTCTGCTCTTGATCCGCAGCAGCAAGGCTTTCCTTCACCTGGTGCAAATATTCAGTTTGCTGCCTTAGCCCTGTAACCAAATACCCTGGCACTGGCTTTACAGAACCCAGCATCGGGGGGCACCATGACTCACTTGCGCCCCCTAGCTACAATGCTGCTCTGCAGAACCCATAAGCAAACTACTGACTTGTTTATAGCATTTAATACTGTATTTGTATTTGAATTGTGCGATTTGAGAGCTACTGCCATTGCGCCCTCCCCTTGTTCACTGTAAACTGTTGATAGAACTGGAAGAGCTGGATGATGAATTCTGCAAGTTGTTACAGCAGGAGTCGGGTGGTGACAGTCATGTTTCCCAGAATGGGTGCGACTCCGTCAAACCACAATATGCAGCTACTAAATATTGATTTTTCAACTTTGTGTGCTACAGTAGCTCTACATAAGCAATGCACAACACAATTTATTATTTAGCATTAATCCCTACATCATGACTGCTGCCTCCTCACATTTATTGGGGGTTTCGGATTAGAAAAGAAAGTCTGCTTTTTTTTTCTTCAGAAACAGTGTCACTTATTTACAAGGGCTGTGTTGCAGCTCATCCCTACTGATAAAACATAAACAGGTATTCATTTATTTTCCATTGTTTATATGGCACTAGCATATCCCACAGTGTTATATACAGCGTACTGTATGTAAACATTTAAAGACATGCTGGAGCCAATTGCATAGGAAGAAAATTGATCGGTATGTTTTGAGTTATGGGTGAGGCAGAGTAACCAGAAAGAACCCTCATCAATAAAGGGGAGAATATGCAAACTCCATGCACATGTTGCTGTAATCAGATTTTTCAACAATATTCACACAATATTTGCAAGATTGTGTAGTTGGACACTTTTTTTTTTTACCTTTCTAGACTGCCTCAACATGACTAGCGCTTCGATAAACCCCAGATAAACAGTGCATATAGCATCTATATAAATAGCATCATACATTAGAATGAGATTTAGCCTCATATAGAATCCAGATAAATAGTGCCGCAAGGCATCCAGATAAATAGTCATACAGTGTAAAGATAAAAAGTGTCACAAAGCATACACATAAACAGTGTCATACAGTGTCCAGATAAATAGTGTAGCAAAGCATCCAGATAAACAGTGTCATATAGTGTCCAGATAGTGTCATATCGTGTCCAGATAAACTGTGTCATATAGTGTCCAGATAAATAGTGTAGCAAAGCATCCAGATAAATAGTCATACAGTGTAAAGATAAAAAGTGTCACAAAGCATCCACATAAACAGTGTCATACAATGTCCAGATAAATAGTGTAGCAAAGCATCCAGATAAATAGTGTCATACAGTGTCCAGATAAATAGTGTAGCAAAGCATCCAGATAAATAGTCATACAGTGTAAAGATAAAAAGTGTCACAAAGCATCCACATAAACAGTGTCATACAATGTCCAGATAAATAGTGTAGCAAAGCATCCAGATAAATAGTGTCATACAGTGTCCAGATAAATAGTGTAGCAAAGCACCCAGATAAATAGTGTCATACAGTGTCCAGATAAATAGTGTAACAAAGCATCCAGATAGATAGTGTCATACAGTGTCCAGATAAAAACTGTTGCAAAGCATCCAGATAGATAGTGTCATACACTGTGCAGATAAATTGTGTCATTATGTTTTCAGATTAAGGCCTTATTCACATTTGCATATTTGATCAGTATTTTGCATTATATTTTTTAGTCAAGACCAGGAGTAAAAAAGAGACGAAATATAAATGTTTTCATTAATTTGTTGCTGTATTGAGGATCCACAAATGGTTTTGGCTTTAAAAAGGAAGTAATATATTTATCAGATATGCATGTGCAACTAAGACCTAATAGTGCATACATTATCCAGATAAATAATGTCATTAGAGTACAGATATATTGGGGGCAATTTATTAAAACTGGCGTTTCATACGCCAGTCTTAATAGACAGAAACATTGGAGTTAAGTTTGACACATTTATTAAGAAGCGAAAACATCTTAATATACAGGTCGCATGTCTCAGCCAGGCCGTGTGCCACAATTGTGACGCAACAAACGCTACCATGCGTCATACATACCCTCCACGTCACCCATAAAATAAAAGAAAACACATACCCTCCTCACCGCTCCTCTTTTCCCTTCTTGGATCCTTCATCCTTCTAGTGCGGGTTATCCAAGGTCCTGACACCGAGCAGCGAAAGGGCCTTATATGCAATGCAGCACTTCAACGTCATCAGTGCTGCATCGCATACAACATCCTGATGCTGCCCAGCATCATTATGTTGTATGAGCCATGCTAGAGTGATGAGGGGACCCGGAGGGGAGAATAGGAGCGGTGAGTATTATTTTTTTATTTTCATTTTTATGTTGTTTTTATTTTTTATTTAACTGTCTAATGGGAAGGGGGGGTGCGGGTGTAAGTTTGATCAGAGAGGCAAGGTACAAGGCTCATCACAGGGATTTGACCCGCAGAGTGAAATCTACAACAAGTAGGACCTGGCATAGATTTTCACTGTCATTTATGCCAGTTTTCTGGCGTAAACAATAATAAATTTGTTTGGCCGTATGGGCCATGCCCCTTTCCCCGAATCCACGCCCCATTTCCACAAATTTGGCGAGGATGGGGAAAAAAGGCCCTTTTGTGACTTTTCTTTGCCAGAAACCTGGGGTAGAAAGGTTGATAAACAGATAGATATTGCATACATTGTCTATGACACAGTGCCGAGGCTCTGGCTGGGGATTCCGCTCCTGGAGGAGCCCCTAACATCACTGTCCATATATGAATAGTGCTGTCAGGGACTTCTCCAGCTGCAGAATCCCCGGCCAGAGTGTCGGCAACGCTCCGGCCAGGGATTCCGCTTCAGGAGTAGCCCCTGACCATATATGAATAGTGACATCAGGGGCTTCTCCAGGAGCGGAATGCCTGGCCAGAGCATCGGCAAAGCTCTGACCATGAATTCTGCTTCAGGAGGAGCCCCTGATGTGACTGTCCATATATGGATAGTAACATCATGGGCTTCTCCAGGAGCGGAATCCCCAGCCAGACCATCAGCAATGCTCTGGCCAGGGATTCCGCTCTAGGAGAAGCCCCTGATGTCAATGAACATATATAGACAGTGATGTCAGGGATTCCCTCCTGGAGAGGAATTCCCGGCCAGAGTGTCGACAACGCAATATATGGACATATATGGACAGTGACGTCAGGAGCTCCCCCTGGAGCGGAATACCTAGCCAAAGCATGGCCAATGCTTTGGCTAGGGATTCCACCCCTAGAGGGAGTACCAATGGCTACAGTAGGGGGTTAGTGCATCTACAGGGGCATTACACTTTATGGGTCAGCTATGGAGCATTATGCTGTATGGGGGATTTGGACATTATACTGCATTGGGACAACTGTGTGGGCATTACACTGTATGGGGCATCTGTGTGGGCATTATACTGTATGGGGGCATCTTTATTGGCTTTATACTGTATGGGTGCATCTGTGGGATATTATACCGTATGGTGGCAGCTATGGGGGCATTATAATGTATGGTGGCAGCTAGAGGTCATTATACTGGTGGGGGCAGCTATTTGGCTACAAATGCTGCATTGGTTGTCCCTCTTTGCTATATTTGAAAGTTGGGGTTATGCACAGATGACAGCTTATTCTGAAAGTCACCTGAAAAGTTAGGTTAGCCTTAACTTTATTGATGAATATAAAACTTGTGCTTCCTTTTCAGCTCGTCAACAAGGGATGATTGTTCTACAACAGAAACTCTCAACTATTCGGCTGCCAGATTACTCAGGGTCTTATGATGTTGGAGTCCTGGGAAATGTGAAGTACAACATCAACGGGTAAAGAGGTTGACTAATTTTAATGTTAGGATAGACCATCAATGTGTGATTGGTGTGGGTCTGACCCCTGGGACCCCCACCAATCAGCAGAATGAAAGTGTTGTCGTGCTCCAAAGAGTGACATGGCCTTTTCATTGTTATTTTACCTTTGGCAAAGGGAAAATGGGGAGGGGGAAAAAAAAGAAAAAGGAAAGGCGCTCCTCTAAGGTAATAACATCATAGGGACAGTTAAAATGAACTTCACGTGCAGGATCTTATCTACGATAACTGACCTTTTCGTGTTGTGAAGGTTCATTGGCACAACTCTATTTTGATGCGTGATGAGTCTTTGACTCTATGGTTCACAGTGTGCTAGCCCTTGGAGTTTGTAACGAGTTTGGCTTGGTAGAGCTCCCTCATTATCAAGACAAAGCCAGTGGAAACAGAAAAAGGACTCCTTTTGGGCGCTCCTGTGTTCACAGTGATTCGATGTGTTTTTTTTTAGAAAAAAGTTTGTAATTCACGGGAAAGAAACTTTGTTTAAAAAGATTCTTTATTATTTATTCAGCAATGAAACGTGTTTTGACGAAGTTCTTCATCAGATGCAAGGTCAAAATGCGTTGCATTCCTTAATAGAAAATAAAGAACCTTTTTAAACAAAGTTTCTTACCCGTGAATTACAAACTTTTTTCCACCCATCAATAAAAACACTTTGGATCATTGTGAACACAGGAGCGCCCAAATCGAGTCTTTTTTCTGTTTCCACTGGATCTCTCTTCATTGTTTACACAGATGCAGTCTTTTGTCCATACGGGCAGCTTAGTCCCATTCATGTTAAAACCCCTTTGATGGTAAAAAAGGAACATTAGTTTTTAATTTCTTTTGAAAAAGAAAATGGTCACGTGTTAGTAACATTGTGAAACATTGCACTGTTGATATTTTCACTTCCTTAAAATGAAGGAAACTGGAACCAACATAAAAAAAAGTGAAGTACGAGTACCCACCAACATTCTAAAATAAAAAATAGGTACACATCCCTCCTATTCCCCATGCTGCATTACCAAGCATGTAGATGATACAGAAAACAATTCCCATTCACCCAGGAAAACTTAGATTTAGAAGCTTTAGTTGACGGTGGATCATTATAACTTTTCACTTCAGTGAATCACAGAGCTTCACTGTCTCTGACGGTTAAGAGATATTAGGGAATAGTATAAGTAGTACCACATGGTTTGGGAGATACAGACTAAAAAAAATTAGTACTGTGCTAACAAATTGGTACAGTTGGAGAATAAGTAGTATGTGGTTGAGAAACTACAATTTACAGCATGCATTAATACCACCTGGCAAAATACCAATAGGAATTTTTTGGTTAGAGCCTAACCTTTAATGTGAGATTTATTTCACTTTTTAGCAATTTAAGATAGTGATACAATTGTATCCATAAAGTTCGTTCACTAGCGCTTGCGCACTTTACATTGACATATGTAATAAGTTCAGATAGGACAAGGATGAGATTTAAATGGTTAATACCATCACACTCTAGTATTTATATTTTATTTTAGAATTTTCCTGGTTTTTATTTATTTTTATATTTTTATATATTTAAAAAAAAAAAAAAAAAATATATATATATATATATATATATATATATATATATATATATATATATTATATTTAAATATTTTAATTCCAAGTTGGGACCGGTACCCTCCTTGTCACAAGGTGTGTGCCAGGAACTGATGCAGCATGAGCAGCTGCTCTAGGAGTTCCTCTATATGAATCTCTTGTATTTCAGCTACTGCTGCTATAGAGATCTCTGTGCAGCTCTCTTATTAGCAGATCAGCTGCTTTATCAAGCACAGTGAGATCTCTATAGCAGCAGTAGCTGAAATACAAGAGATTCATATAGAGGAACTCCTAGAGCAGCTGCTCATGTTGCATCAGTTCCTGGCACACACCTTTTGACAAGGAGGGTACCGGTCCCAACTTGGAACGAAAATATTTAAATATAATATTTATTTATTTATTTTATTTTTTTAAATAAAAAAAATATATATATAAAAATATAAAAATAAATAAAAACCAGGAAAATTCTAAAATAAAATATAAATACTAGAGTGTGATGGTATTAACCATTTAAATCTCATCCTTGTCATATACGAATTTATTACATATGTCAATGTAAAGTGCGCAAGCGCTAGTGAACGAACTTTATGGATACAATTGTATCATTATCTTAAATTGCTAAAAAGTTAAATAAATCTCACATTAAAGGTTAGGCTCTAACCAAAAAATTCCCATTGGTATTTATCCAGTGAAACACATATCTTACTCAAGGGAAAAACCACGTAAATGTACTATTGCACAGTGAATAATACCACCTGGCAGAAGCAATTTTGTTTAGTTTGTACTGGCCAAACTATGGGGCACTGCTTCTACTGCTTTCTAAGTTCTGCACTTTTGTCAATGTAGTCCAGGATTACTACCACAGCAGTTTCTTGGAATCCAATTTGCATAATAAATGACATGGAGTCTGAAGACACGTTCCTTCCTGGAGTAGAAACCAGTCAGGATTTTCCATTCATGATCATTTATATGGAACTACCTTTGGTTCTGCTACTGAATTAGGATTTTTATGGTGTTCTTTTCAGTCCTTACAATATGGTGGGTTTTATTTTAGATGATCAAAGTCCAATATTAAGTCCAATATGTTTAGTTTTAGGTCTAGAATTTGTCAGGTGAACAGGGAGGGCTTTGGGGTCCATAGTTCACCAACACTTTTAAGAAGGAGGGAAGAGGTAGGATTTTTCCTTCTTTTACATTTTGTTGTTCATGTACATATTGTTTGGGAATGCCGTGAGTGTATAACCTTCTATTTTCTTCTGCAGTATGGTTATAACCAATTTCCAGTTGCCCAGTTCACAAGTCACTCTTCTTCCCAATGTTGGACTGAAGCTCTCCATCTCCGGGGCCTACATTGAAATACATGGAAAATGGGGAGTACGTTATCTGTTCATGTAAGGAATATTTTTCAATGGAGTTATTGTGTGAAGTTATCTAATAAAGGACAGTATTTACAGATTGGTCTTAAAGCGGGCCCTTGTGGTTCTGGTCGTTCAGGGGTTGTCCTGTTTCAAAATTACATATCAGACATGTAAAAAAATATATTGGTGGGGTTCTTGAATCCCGAACCCCCTTTGATGCTTTGAATAAAGGGGTTCTGTCACTTGTTACAGTGGAACCTCATCTGCTGTGATCTGATGCATGTTATTCTCAGCCTCAAATTGGTTGAAGATAAAAGCTCTTTAATTTCAGTAGCTCCATGCTCCATGATTTGTCACCCATTTCAGAGGCATATATACAGTATAGTAAAGGGTCCACAAAAAAATGCCCTCATCCTGTCCTCACTGTCAGAAAATGGGATTCCTCAACACCGCCTCCATTTCCGTAACTTTGTACATTTGAGTGTCTTTTACAATTCTTCTTGTTACATAACCATGGCACCTTCTACCATTCATACCACCAGAAGACCTTCCCAAGATCAATGGAAGTCTATAGTATCTGTACTCTTACACAGTGGCGGCAACATAAATAAGTGAGGATACATCACAGAAATATCCCTAGACAAAGTGTAGATTGGGCGTTGCCACATCCCCCCACCCGGTCCTATTGTTTTTCTTCCATTTCGCATTAACTTATATACTTATGGCATCGTGTAGAACTCTGCCTAAGAATACTATTTATGTTAGACAATATACAATTTATAATGCTGCAGCAATAATAATATAATTCATGGGGGCACCCAAAATAATCAACTATTACAGAGAACTTACCCCTAAAATAGAAAAAGAAAACGCCAATAAATATGTTTGTGATGGGCTCATCTATAAAGTTGTTTAAAGTTTAGAAAAGTTGGATGATGATGACCATTAGATCTTTAATGGGGGATGTCACTGCCAGAATTATAAATGTCAAATCTGCCTAGGAATAAGTTTATTTTGTTGAGTATTTTCAATAAGTGATTTTTCTTCTTTTTACAACTAGATCATCTGATGGTGACTTTGAATTAAAGGTCTTGGGGATCTCAATTTCCGTAGGTCTGAGTTTAGGAAGCGATGGTTCTGGTCGACCCACAATATCTACTTCTGGTTGCAGTGCCCACATCTCAGACATGCAAGTGCATTTTTCTGGTGGACTTGAGTAAGTTACATGATCTTATCTTATATATATATATATATATACAGGTATATTTTGACTAAAGATTGTCTTAAAAATATGAGGACCTCACTTTGAAAATGTGTAGAGAACAATTTGGATGACAGTCATAGGTGAACTGTTAACAAAAGCATAAAAAAGATGCTCCTCCTTATCTTCTGATATCAGAGGAACCACTAATAGCATCGGCCAAACCAGTATTTTCCAACCTTCTTGGTGTGCTCATTGGACCCAAATCCAAGTGTGACTTTGGGTCCACTGAATTTTTTTTTTTAGTAGTTGGCAGCTGCAAATGTTGTTCACCCATCCACCAGAGACACAAGTGATGTATCTGAAAAGGGCACCAGTGTTAAAACTGTCACTGGAAGATGTCAACAGGCTAGGAACCATATCACTGGCACTTGGCACCTCGGCAGCACTGGAATAACATCACTTGAACCTGCTCAGATGCTAATAGTAAAGGTTAATGATATAGTGTTTTTTATAACGGTCCACCATATCCTGTTTAAAATGACATGAAGTTGTAGTACTTTTAACTTGAAATGTTTTCCACAGTTGGCTCATTAACCTCTTTGATGACGTCATCGCATCATCCTTAAGAAACTCCATGCGAAACCAGGTAACTTTCCCACGATTGTAAGGTGTACACAGTATTTGTATAAATATAGGAAAATGTAAGATGGACATGGGCCATTGAAATCCCAGGATTCCAGGTGGAAGACCTCGGTCTGCATGATTTATCAACCTTTTCACTACCATCAATTTTAAACTAACAACAATGTGTCTGATACTTTTACAGAAAGATCTGTTTCAGGAAATCTAAGTTGATGCTTTTTGAATAGTTAAATGTCCATATTTATTTAAAAAAATTTAAAGGATATGTAAACCTTTAAAATGCATTTTTTATTTTAATAAAAAGATCAGTCAGTGTGATTGGTTCAATTTTTTAACTAGTTTTTATTAAAAATGTGTTTTACTTTTTGAGATACAGCTGCTCTGTATTCTCTATACAGAGCAACTGTATCGTTCACTAAGAACTAAATCCATCAGTCCCGCGTACTGCGGACCTGACAGGAACAGGATTTAGAACTACATACAGCTGCTCTGTATAGAGAATACAGAGCAGCCGAATCTCAAAAAGTAAAACACATTTTTAATAAAAACTAGTTATAAAGTTGCACTAACCACACTGACTGACCTTTGTATTTAAAAAAAAAATGCCTTTCAAAGGTTTACATAGCCTTTAAGTTAAAGTTTGTTTTCCTTTAGATTTGTCCAATGGTCGTTGATGCAGTTAAAAATCAACTGGAGCCTGTTTTGAGAAGTTTACCAGGTACAGTACTGAACTATAAAAATACAAAAAGCTTTATATAGTCTTCACACGTCACATATTTTTATGCAGATTTTCAGTCCACAACAATTTACAGTACAATGCATATGAATGGGGTTTTCAAAAATCTGCACAGAATTCACAGCATACTGCGGATTTTCAAATGTGCAGCATCTCAGTATTGTTGGGGATTTGCTGAAGATTTTTACATGGATTTCACCCTCTGCTATGGAATTTTCACTGCAGATCTTACTGGAAAATTCAAAGTAAATGCGCTGCAAATCCACAAACAAATCCGCCACATATGAACTTTAAAGATGACATTGAGTAAGGTGGATTAAAGTCTTTGAACTTAGATCCCTACCAATTCAGAAAACATAGTAATATTTCTAGTAATGGAAATCTTGGATCGTCATAAGGGGCTTTAATCTGTATATGGCCCTGCAACCCCTAAATGACTTCAATCATGAAGACAACCCATTTTTAATTGAAGCTGGGTCTGTTTTCAGAACACCCGGCGATCAGCTGTTATTGCCATGGGAAGCTGTGGCCAGTCATACATTTTTGGAAAATTTAGTATTACTGTATATTCTGGCCATTCAAATAAACGTAAACCATGGCCGTGCCAGGTCAGCAAGAGGAAGAGCCACACTTTGCAGCGACTCTCCAATCTGGCTAATAGATGGAGATCCCTAGTGGGTGACACCTTTTATTATGTCCTTATGCTCTTATAGGTCATATGGAAAGAAGTTTTCTTCATGAGACAACCAATTTAATTCTGTGCCTTAGCTTACAGTTTCTCTTTCCAGCCAATGCTATGGAGGTACTGTAGCTGTCACTGTTATGGGTGTGCTGTGGATAGCTCTGTGATGAAACACTGTGGCTGACAGTGTTATCGGTCCAGTGTGGCTGGCTCTGCTCTGGGCCTCGGTGGCTGGCAATGTTATGATAGTACTACAATTACTGATGTTATGGGGGCACAGTGACTAGCTCTCTGTGGCTAGAAACGTTATAGATCAGTATGGCCGTCAGATTTATGGAGGGACTGTCATTTGCCCCATGATGGTAGTATTGTATTTGGCTCTGTTATAGTGCACTGTCACTAGCCTTCTGATGATGACGAAGTCTTTGGCTTTGATATGTGGGTAAAATGTATCAGATGTCATACTTTATATAGTCATTGAAAAACATATTTGTTTTACAGTTACTTCCAAAATTGATCATGTGGCAGCTATTGATTACTCTTTGACGGGACCTCCAACTGTGACAGCTGACAATCTGGATGTACAATTGAAGGTACTGTCTGAAAAAAAAGATCCCTATGTTGGTAGTCAACAATGAGCCCCTGGAGCTATTAAGAGATCATCAATTGAGACTGGGAATGCAACATGACGGAAGATGCAGTATAAAGCCCAATTATGTATTTTATCAACAAGACATTGGCAAAAGTGCCTGAAACGTTGACAATAGTGATCAAAACAAAAATCTGTGTGTTCAATGTACTGCATAAACAGCGTGCAATAAGTGCCCCCCCCCCCCCCAGTGGTGACTGTGGGTAGCCAGACTTTTACCATTTGAATATAAGACTAAACAGGGGATTTGGAGCTCTGTATCATAAAATGGAGCATTGATAAGATATATTAAGAAAAGAATCAGCACAGAATGATATGACTTATGGTACATTCACATACGGCAGATTCATTGCAAAAAGTTCTGCAACTAAAAATTACACTCCTCCATACATATGAATGTGGTTGTTTCTGCAGCATCTGCATGAATTTCTGCGAGCCTCATTCAGATGAATAGTAGAGTCACTGAAATTTCTGCAACAAATCTGTTCCATAAATCTGTGAACTTACAGTACCTTAAAAACGAGATGTGGAGGTGGAGATCCACAGGCTAGTATATTACATAGTTAAGTTAATAAAACTGGTATCTGCAATTCTATTATGTATATTGTATATATACATTTAAAACCTAATTACTTTTTATATCCATAGGGAGAATTTTTTGAACAGTCGCACCGCACCCCACCACCATTCTCACCACAGCCTCTGTCCATACCAGATGACCACAGTCTTATGGTGTACTTTGCAGTCTCTGACTATCTATTTAATACTGCTGGATTTGTCTATCAGTCTGCTGGAAAGCTTATCTTCAATGTGACTGATGACATGGTATGACAAACAACTAAAAAGCTATAAACAATATTGTGTCAAGTGGTTATATTTACAGTATTTTAGCTTAAAGCCCTGTTCACACAGAGTATTTTTGCAGGCGGAAAAATCTGCTGAGGCTGATTTTGACCTGCCTGCACTCTCTTTGCTGAGTGTTTCGTGCCGATTTTCGGCCGCAGCCATTGAGCGTCGCGGGAAAAACGTCTCCGCCTCTTTATTGAAATCAATGGGAGGTGTTTTCGGCACATTTGTGGCGTGGTTCCCGACGCGTTTTTCCCGTCAAAAACGGCACCAAAAAACTCTATGTAAATAAAATGGTCAGACCATGCGCAACTCCTTCTTTTTGAAGACAAGATCGGAGACAGATTGCTCATCCTTAGATATTGTATTGCAGTCATCAACTTGATACTACAGCACATGGATTAATGTCAATGAATGAAGCAAAGCACGCTTAATATGTTTAACCTTTTTTATTAAGATGCCTAGTTTTCCAATATGGTATAAAAAACACCCTGGTCCTCGGGTAATTCTATATATTGGAAACACACTACCTATATATCATCCTTATTGACTTGTAAAATAGCCAAAACTTAGGGACATTCCATCATATCTAAATAACAGCATCGAAAATAATAGTATAAATCCTAAAAGACCGTTATATAATGTAATTGTTAGGGGGGATTCACACGAGCGTGTATTCGGTCCGTGCGGGCCGCGTGGTTTTCACGCGGCACGCATGGACCAATACAAGTCTATGGGGCAGTACAGACAGTCCGTGCTTTTTGCGCAGCGTTTGTCTGCTGCGCAAAAAGCGCGACAGGTTCAATAACTCTGCGTATTTCGCGCATCACGCACCCATTGAAGTCAATGGGTGCGTGAAAATCACGCGCACCACACGGAAGCACTTCCGTGGGACGAGCGTGATTCGCGCAACAGCAGTGAAAAGGATGAATGAAAACCGAAAAGCACCACGTGCTTTTCTGTTTCCGAACATCCAAACGGAGTGTCTTTGCGATGAGCGAAGCCGGACAAGCGTACCGAACTTCACCGGGTTCGGCCAAACTCGTTTTGGCCGATCCCGGCAAAAAAATTATCGGTACGTGACGTCAGGAGATAGTCACTGTCCATGGTGCTGAAAGAGTTAAACTGTTTCAGCACCATGGACCGTGACTTCCGATCCCAAAATACATGAACCTGTAGAAAAAAAAACGAAGTTCTGACTTACCGCTAACTCCCGGCTTCTTCCTCCAGTCTGACCTCCCGGGATGACAATTAAGTCCAAGTGACAGCTCCAGCCAATCACAGGCCAAGCACAGGCTGCAGCGGTCACATGGACTGGCGCGTCATCCAGGGAGGTGGGGCCCGATGTCAAGAGAGGCGCGTCACCAAGGACGCGTCACCAAGGCAACGGCCGGGAAGTTCTCGGTAAGTACGAACTTTTTCTTTTTTTTCTACAGGTTTTGCAATATTGTGTTCGGCATTCACTGTCGAGGGTGCTGAAAGAGTTAGCTCTTTCAGCACCTTGGACAGTGACGGCCGTCGACTAGCATCATCTCTATGATGGCGGCTGCGCGAAAATCACGCAGCCGCGCATCAGACACGGATGACACACGCAGCTGTCAAATGGTTTTTGCGCACGCAAAACGCCGCGTTGTTTGCGCGCGCAAAAACGCAACGCTCGTGTGAATCTGCCCTTAAAGTGTGCCTTCAAGACTTTGCTCATATAGCATCCGGCTATGTGGCTGCTACTGACTTTTTTTATGTACACTAAGAATGGATTCAAAAGAGAGGAAACTTATAAAGGACATTTTATACTTCGGTCTTTGGAGTGTCTTCTAGACTTACAAACTTGCTGCAAGAAATCCTGCTAAATGCTCGTTCATACACAGTTTAGCC
Source organism: Rhinoderma darwinii (assembly GCF_050947455.1). NCBI lineage: Eukaryota > Metazoa > Chordata > Amphibia > Anura > Rhinodermatidae > Rhinoderma > Rhinoderma darwinii. Next base: position 40,787,421 of record NC_134699.1, on the reverse strand, counting down.
ACGGCGGTAGTGGTGCAGCTGAGAACCACACCGCTATTCCACCCACAAGTCACAGCAAACTTGTTGTTTCAATGTTCCTTCGTAAGGTCTCATGCATAATAGTGCAATCTAAGTTGTACCGATTTTATACGGTGAAAGACAGTCTTTTTTTGTCAAATTTCCAATAATTGCAACAGAAAAAAAATTGTTGCATTCACCAATGAACAACGTAGTTATTGTGCTTTTCCACTAAATTCAATTTATTGAGAAAAAAAATTTGCTGCAAACATTCGGCCACTTGGATTTTTCAAAGAGAATAACCCCGAAAAAAATTAGGCAAAAATTTCTTCAAATCTCCATGTGTGAACCTTAGCCTAAAAACATTCACACCACCATAATACAGCAGCATTTTAGGGTCTGTATTAAGGACACAACACCCTGACCTTCACCCCACAGTTTTACTGAGTCAAGTTCAAATCACTTTAGGGTTCTCTGGTGATGAAGTTTGGTTCAGTAGTACCGCTGAGTGTGTGGGTGTTGTGGCGATATTATGGACCCTAAAATGTAGCTGTATTATGGTGGTGTGAAACTGGCCTATGGGGGAAGTATTCACACATGGAGATTTGGCACATATTTTTCCAAGCCTTTATGTTTTTTTACAATAAAGACATTTTTTACATATTTGAAATTTGATAATAGACCTCGATAATGTACCAGAAAAAACCTGAAACATATTCTCTCCTCTGCCATCCCGATTAGCCTTGTCATTACTACTTATTTCAACCCCATCTGACCATGTGTAGATCATGTTGTATACACTCGGCAAGAGCTTCTCCAACTGTCCATAAATTCTTATGTCTCTCTAGGTTTCAAAAGATTTTCCTGTGCGACTGAACACATCATCTTTTGGTAAAATGATACCACAGGTAAAGAATAAAAGCTATGTTGAGCTGTGAAAGGTGCCAGCCTACATAAATAACACGTGTATATATATATATATATATATATATATATATATATGTATGTATATATGTATATATATATATATATATATATATATATATATATATATAAATACAGCAATGATTTGACAAACTAAGAATAATATTTTTACTATATGATCACTGTCAAGGATAGTACTGCCCTCTCTGTTTCATACATGAGTCGGGATAACTAGTGGGGTTGTCCCATCTGGTCAGAAACTTTCAATATGCCCTATCAGGGATGTAACTATAGGGGTGCAGAGGTAGTGGTCACACCTGGGCCCTGGTGCCTAAGGGGACCCATAGATGACACATAATAAGACAATAGTATTATAAATGGCACAAGAGGGCACTGTTACAGATTTTGCATTGGGCCCAGGAGCATCAAGTGACACTTATGTGTGTACCTAGGGTATATGGACAGCATAGAGGCGATGCACTCCTTAGGATCTCCCTCTATTAGCAATATGCTACTCTATAAAACAGGTGTTAAAATGTTGATGTTTGCTATTCAAAAAGGCAGTGACCCTTAAAGAGGCTCTGTCACCAGATTTTGCAACCCCTATCTGCTATTGCAGCAGATCGGCGCTGCAATGTAGATTACAGTAACGTTTTTATTTTTAAAAAACGAGCATTTTTGGCCAAGTTATGACCATTTTTGTAGTTATGCAAATGAGGCTTGCAAAAGTTCAAGTGGGTGTGTTTAAAAGTAAAAGTCCAACTGGGCGTGTATTATGTGCGTACATCGGGGCGTTTTTAATACTTTTACTAGCTGGGCGCTCTGACGAGAAGTATCATCCACTTCTCTTCAGAACGCCCAGCTTCTGCCAGATCACGCTGTGACGTCACTCACAGGTCCTGCATCGTGTCAGACGAGCGAGGACACATCGGCACCAGAGGCTACAGTTGATTCTGCAGCAGCATCAGCGTTTGCAGGTAAGTAGCTACATCGACTTACCTGCTAACGCCGATGCTGCTGCAGAATCAACTGAAGCCTCTGGTGCCGATGTGTCCTCGCTCTTCCGACACGATGCAGGACCTGTGAGTGACGTCACAGCGTGATCTGGCAGAAGCTGGGCGTTCTGAAGAGAAGTGGATGATACTTCTCTTCACAACGCCCAGCTAGTAAAAGTATTAAAAACGCCCCGATGTACGCACATAATACACGCCCACTTGGACTTTTACTTTTAAACACACCCACTTGGACTTTTGCAAGCCTCATTTGCATAACTACAAAAATGGTCATAACTTGGTCAAAAATGCTCGTTTTTAAAAAATAAAAACGTTACTGTAATTTACATTGCAGCGCCTATCTGCTGCAATAGCAGATAGGGGTTGCAAAATCTGGTGACAGAGCCTCTTTAAACTCTTCTCCCTTGAAGGGAAAAAAACTTATTATCCCCATGTGTTTTACACATCATGTATTTTTTGGAGAAATTCAGCGGCAATACTTGCTCCAAAATTAGTCAACAAAGTAAAGCACAATGCAAGTGAATGGGATTTTTAACGCAACGGACTCCAGGAATTCTGCAGATTTTCAAAATCATAGAATACCCTATGTGTTACAGATTGTGCCGCAGATTCCACCCATTGCAATGCGAGAAATCAACAGCTAAATCCACCACAAAACCTACAATTATGTGTTACATTGATTCATTTGTTGCAGATTTTGGTGCATATTTTTAGGTCAGTGTAACAGCTTATTCTTTACATTCTGCATTAACCCATCCCAAAACTGAAAAAGTACCTGTAAGTAAAAATAAGCATCTTCAGGTGTGAAGCATTTCAATAGTCTTTTTAACCATTTCTGAGTTGACATTTGATGACAACCACTTAGCAAATATATACAATTCTACAATTTTGTCAAAAGAACTCATGAGATATAATTCATGAATTCCATTAGACTGGTCATTGTTAATATCTGATCCACCTGTTCAAATCTCTTCATAAAATTTGAATACTAATTCCAGATTTTGTTCTGAAGTTAAATTTTGCCTTTTGTTTTTTCCCATTGTCAGATATCAAAGATGTATCCGAATATGCTGATGAAGCTCAAGATTTCATCACCTTCTGCACCGTCTCTGACCATGGAACCAGGAAATGTGACCATTTCACCAGTGTTGGACATCCAGGCTTATGCAATATTACCAAACTCATCTCTGGCTCCTCTTTTCCTTTTAAACTTGGTAAATAATTTTCTGTAATATAGCAGGGAAATAACAGTGTCCAGTGGAGGAGATGTGAAACTGGATCAACATGACGTTGACCATGCTGCCCAATTTGCAGGCAGTATGATATAAGTTGTCATGCAGTTATCATGTCAAATGTTGTCAAACCCTGAATAGAACCGCCCTCAGGAGCCAAAAGCCCCCACTTAGTGGGGATTGAAATCAGTGCATTCCAAGTTATCCTATATCTTTTCCCCAAAAACTATATATCAAACAGTTCCTCCTGCTCTATATGAGAGTGCATGCTGATAGAGCAGCATGTTCAAAGTGTCAGATCCTCTTAAAATATATGGTCTGCAACATTTTTTCAGATCAATCTGAATTTTTCCTTAGACATTGTTTCATGCTTATTGCATGTACAGAAGTGTCTCGAACAAAAAAAAAAGTGATTTCATGATACTCTGTCACGAGATGTCGATGCTATATGTGTGGCCACCCAGTTGTCTTGATGTGATTTGCAGCCTGTTGAGGGTTTTAATAGCACGTTGCCATATTGTATTGAATTTGTTATTCAAAATCAAATTTAAGCAAAGGTAAGGGTCAACACATCTGTAGCACATTTTAAGGTAATGCCATCTGTGAACAAGGCATTAACACCTACCAGTATCAGTACACAACTTACCAATACCCAACCTCAATAATGTTCGCGGACAAGGCATGCCTTATGCTTGATGGTGCCCTGTCCAGTACCTTCTATTGATGCCAGCACCCCCTTATGGTGTACTATATAATGCCCACATAATACAATGATACAATTTACAAATCACCGTATCAGGCAGTGCTTCACTAACATTGTAATGAGGTGCCAAAATAATGCTCCTAGACAGCTGTCTAAATAACACTGCCCATCAATAAACTAGGGAATGTAGCAGGACCTAGTGCAGTTGCCTCCTGAGAAGTTCAGGCACCAATGTTTGGGTGGGATTGGAAGTGCAAGCTCTGAGTGCACAGGCCATGTGGGCCAGTGGTGACCCGTTCAGTAGAGACAAGTGAAGTCGTATACCATTAAGGCCAGCCCTTATATTTTCAGTCGTGTTTTATAAACTATATCAGGGCTTCACAACATTTTTCTACAGGGGCAAAAGTCCCTGCCAAAATAAAAACAGACTGTGCAGTTTAGGATTACTCCTGTCAAAATTGCCTCCTCGGCTGCACCTCACCAACAACTGGGGGCAACTCACCGTTTAAAAAGAGCTGATCTATTGGGTGTGTACTTTTGTAGTGTACTAGTTAGTAAATGTGTGAGCTTACCTGAGTATGGCAATCTTTGGTTTTCTTTAACAGTCAATTGATGCTGTGGCAAAAGTGGGAGTGCATTCAAGCAAGATTGTGGGGTACCTGGAACTTAGCAGGTGAATAATAAGAGAAATACATAAAAGCAATTATTCAGTAAAGGTAAAGTATTAGTGGAAGAGTGTTACTCAGGTACAGTGATAAATATGATGATCTCCTGGTTAACTGCATTTCTCATTTAGAGGCTTTTCAGTATTTATCATTGATCACATGAAAAAGATGAATAGGCTGCAACAATTTTTGGACAGGTGGAAGCTTCATAATTGATAATTTTTGTAGTTGTAAAGCAGACTGTTTTTTTATTGGTTAAGTGAGATTTTTAGATTTTGTTATGCTTTGTGGTTTATGTTAGAGGAAGGCTTAAAAGTAAAAAACGCTTGATGCAATAAAAATGGCTGAAAATCAGGGGCTGTTTTCCCTTGAAAACAGCTCCGTATCTTACAGCCGTTTTATGTTTGCCATGCGAACATGCCCTTAGATATAATGTGGGTTAATGTGCACGTGTCGAACAAGCAAACTAGACGTAAAATGCTGTATTTTGGGGGGCATTGAGGCTTTGTTTATTTAAAATAATTATTAAACAAAGCTGATAATTGTTAAAAAAAAAAAGTGTGGCTTAAAGTGTAGCTAAATCTTCAACAAACATCTGACATGTCATAGTGACATGTCAGAAGTTTTGATCAGTCGGGGTCTGAGCACTGAGACCCCCACCAATCGCTAGAATGAAGCTGCAGAAGCGTCAGGTGAGCGCTAAGCCGCTTCGTTTATGATCAGCTTTTTTCGGAAAGCCGATGTAGCTTTTTTCGGAAAGCCGATTTTCTAGCGATTGATGGAGGTCTCAGTGCTCGGACCCCCACCAATAAAAACTTCTGACATGTCACCAATAATGCTAAAAGGTTATAATGAGTTGTCTGGTTTGGAAAACTGATTTTCAAAACACCATTTGGACATTCTGAGTTATTAAAAGGGAGTCTCTCATTCAGGAACTCAATCAATTCGCTGGAACACAGAGCATCTGTCATGGGAGATCTAACACGTCTGTGATTACATACTGTAGGCAGCCCATTGATTTCAATAAATACTATGTAATACTATGTTTCCCCTGTGTTGGCGCTGCAGGGGAATGAAACTTGCTGCCAGGCTCCCTTACAGATTTTGGCTGATCACTGGGGTACCTATGATCAACTTATCTTTGGTGGACTCTTCTAACAAAAAAGGGTTTTGTCAAAAGCAGATAACCTCTTTAAGTACTGTATATAAATGTGTTCCATTATTAACAAGACTACTACTGTATTTGATTAGTGTGGTGGAAGTCCGGCTGACTTTTTACAATTCACAGAATTTTGACTTGGTTTATAAATGGTTTTTTTTTTCCAGCATTAAGATTGATCTCAAACATTCAGATGTGGGACCTTTCCCTGTGAGTATTCAGCAGATGTAATGAACCATGTAAGGCAGACCTGTATTATTTACAACTGAATGCCACTTGCAAAACCAGTTTCTCTAACCTTACAGTAATAAAATACCTACTCTGTTTTTACATGCATTAGACAGATATTCTGCGGATCGCACATGATACAGGAAGTAGTAAGAAGGTGTTCGATCATTGCAGGATCTTTAAGGAGGCTAAATAAGGACACAATAAAATGAATTTATCTTTAAATTATGGGTCAGCATTACACTGACATGGCATTAACCAGATACTTTCTATTGAATGGCCTATTTGTAGACTTATAGCCAACAGTATATATTTTGTTGAGCTTCTTCAAGGTTATAATGCTCTCACATCAAATCACAGTAACAGGAAGATTGAGCTAGAACAAGTTTTCAGGAATTATGATTTGGAGATATTAATGACAAGGATTCCATTGGATCTTGCCATCTAATCACTACCACTAACCATACGTTCTCTATGCCTAATTTAATAAGGGCCGTGTTTATTATTCTGCCTGATGGGACCCTATGATAATAATTTGTCTTTAATAGTCTATAGACCAGGGGGTCCGAGGAGGGATGTGGGGATTTTTCCATTACCCCATCATTTCCCATGGCCGTAATGATTTCTAGGTAAACAGCATTGACAAGTCTGTTTACCAAGACATGTAAATAATCTCTGCCGCCTCTGTTCTCAGTTATGGCCCCCGAGGGACACTTCTGTGAGCCATATTTTGACAATGCTTATATTACAAGTTGCATGCTCTTATTGTATTTATAACCTTAACCCAATGTTTAACAGTGTTTATTGAGTGTAGAATCTTTTTAGATACATATGGTGAGATGTTTCACTTGTGGTCTTTAAAAGATGCCATGTTGGGGTCAAATGCTATGAGAAAATGAAATTATTGTATGAAAATGTTGTGGAATACCGAGAGAAGAGGTGTAGCAAGGGTAGAGCTAGTGGGGCATGTCCCACAGGTGTTAAATACCAGAAAAGGTACCAACAAGCCCCTCTGCATTGGCCAGGGAATTTAGATACATGGCTAGGGCACCAAACGGACTCTTTGCCGTGGGTCAAGGAAAGCCTAGCTGCGACTCTGAACCAGAGTGTCTGGTCATCAGAAGTGAACGGTAGCTTGCCATACGTAGTGGATTTCTCAGCTTGATTGACCTGGCAGATTTTTCCATGATTAAACCTCAGCACGGGTATGTCTCGATAACAAATTATATTAGTGTGATCTTACATTGACAGCTTGATAATAATAAAAAAAACTCTAGAAAAAACTAGCAAACTAAACCGTTATATGTGAATCATTTTCATGTTTGCTCTGTTTCATCCAAATTTTATGTCTTGATGATTATATTACAGGTGCAAATTATAAACTATGCTGTTGGCTATTACGTCTCACACATTCTACTTCCTAAAGTTAATGGTATGTACAGATAACTGCCCATTTATATTGACATTTATCAAATTAGTGTAGGATTAATTAAAATCAAAAACCCTTTCCTGCCCTGCAGAAGCAATCAGCTGAATAATATTTCAGGCTCTGCATAGAGAGATTGTTCCCAGTAAACCTCTCACTTCTTCTGCTATAGGGAAAGATGACAACTTGGTCAAGAGAACCAAACTCCTCATGCACATGGCATAAGACTGTACAGTAGGACACAGTCCCTGCAGTTACTTACTATGGTGACTGAGGCACTCCATCAGTCACCGAAGGGTGCTCCGTAAGGCACTTTATTAGGGAATTAATGCAATGCTTCTAGGCGAGAATATTGATTTAATTATCTTGTACATATCATGAGTTACAACCTGTACTATAGCTCAGAGGTGCATTCACAATTCTGCTGGTCGTCATTAGAAACAGTCGACAAGCTTGTTGTCAGACACAACAGCTTAGTTGAACTCCGATAATGGAGTCAGACAGTTAGTTGTAAAGATCACATATTCCAAAATGCAAATCAGCAGGGTAAACTTTGTGCAGACACTAAACAAGCAGAGAAAGTTGGGAGATTTCCGCTCTGAAGACTGAATTGTGAATGCAATTGTGAATACAACTCTCAGCTATGTCACAAGCTGTAACTCAGGATCTATAATAGTTAAGTAATAGAATATTTCTACAAAGTTACTCAACTTTTTGTGTAGATTAATTCTATATGTAAACTCTAAATTAAAGTTGAAAGGTGGACATATACTTTATTCAAATTCATACAACTTCTGATTTGTAATACAGACTTGTCAGAAGATCGCTGGGATTCATCTGCTGAGATCCCAAGTGATTGTAAGGGTATGTGCACACACACTAATTACGTCCGTAATTGACGGACGTATTTCGGCCGCAAGTCCCGGACCGAACTCAGTGCAGGGAGCCGGGCTCCTAGCATCATACTTATGTACGATGCTAGGAGTCCCTGCCTCTCCGTGGAACTACTGTCCCGTACTGAAAACATGATTACAGTACGGGACAGTTGTCCTGCAGCGAGGCAGGGACTCCTAGCATCGTACATAAGTATGATGCTAGGAGCCCGGCTCCCTGCACTGAGTTCGGTCCGGGACTTGCGGCCGAAATACGTCCGTCAATTACGGACGTAATTAGTGTGTGTGCACATACCCTAAAAGTCAAGTTGAGAACAGTTGACAGGAGTCGAATGTCAAGGAATCAGCTGCTCTCAGCTTTCCTTAAAGGGAACCTGCCACCAGCATTTCACTTATTAAACCAGCAATACCTGGTGGAAGTGGGTGATAAATTATTTTTATGGAACCTATAATTATCTTCTGAGTAGCTCTGTACCTTAAGTATTCCATTTTTCAGTGTTCCAGCACGTATGCTAATGAGCATAAAAGAGTCATATCTATACTCTTTAAGTCTTTCTCAGTTAATCTCGCCTCCTTACTTTTGATTGACAGCTCCTCGCCTCCCCCCAGCACACATAAAATCCCACACTTGCGCATCGATGTCCTGTTCTGGGGCGTGCTCACAACAGGACACCATAGAGATGCATGCGCAGTAACTAGATGTGAGGCCCGGAAGAAGCAGGGAAGGGTGTCGGACCATACATGAAGGGCGCTTGCGCGCTATCTCAAACGAGATTTCGGCATTCGAGGCGGGACAGTTTTTGGCGGTGGGCAGGCATAAGAGGAATGAACGAGACTGCCAGATTATTACTATAAAATGTGCAAAATGTTCGCAGACCGTTAGTTACGGTCGGTGGAGGAGCTTAGGAGAGGGGATAATGGCAGTGGACTTTTGACTGCAGCGGCCAGCGAGGGGTGAGTAGCGTTCAATAGGTGCAACACTGGTGAAAGGTTGCCTTTAAAAGAGACAAAGAACTTACAGTTTAATGACATGCCTTCATCTCTGAAAAGTGAAACAGAGAAAGTGCTACAGTACCTTCCTTCTAGCGATCAGTGAGGGGCTAGAAATGAGAGATTTTCCCAGAATTCCTTTTGAGTTCAATTTGATCCGAATAAATTAGCTGTGAATCGCAAGTGCCACGATTGCCCGGAAAACGTGTGTCTGACGCTCCGATGTCTTTTTTAGATTATAGTCAACCCCTTTTGAAGCTATTTGAAGGCTTTGAAAGGGATTTTTTTTATTTTTTTATTAAAAGGTCAATCAATGTGTATGGTGCAACTTTATATTCTCTATACAAAGCAGCTGT